>NW_027492140.1:0-48510 GCF_021521415.1 Bidens hawaiensis | reverse complement strand
AACCAGTTAGGACCCAACCAGCCCGACAACAAAACCCACAAGGAAATCAAGTGATGACCACCAGTCGTGCTTGCTTTGAGTGTGGCAGCACAGATCACTTCAAGAGAAACTGTCCGAAACTGAACCAGGGAGGAAATGGGCGGCAAACCGCGGGTCAGGCATCGTCGTTCAACCCGGCAAGAGGTCGAGCATTCGTGATGGGGGCGAACGAGGCACGCCAAGACCCCAGCGTAGTGACAGGTACCTTCCTCGTCTCTGATCATTACGCTTCTGCATTATTTGATACAGGCGCCGATAGAAGTTTTGTTTCCGTTAAATTCCTGTCGATAGCAAACCTTCCAATTGGTGAAACCATAGAACCTTACACCGTAGAAGTCGCTAACGGTAAAACCATGATAGTTAATCAGATAGTTCGGAATTGCCCTTTTATTCTGAACGATCAATCCTTTCTGATTGACTTGTTACCAGTAGAATTGGGTAGTTTTGACGTGATAGTGGGAATGGATTGGTTAGCACGTAACAAGGTAGAAATAAACTGTGAAAAGAAAATCGTCAAGATCCGGGTGTCGGATGACGAAGAGGTATTAGTGCAGGGTGAGAAGTCGGGCAATATGATACCGTTTATATCCCACCTCAAGGTGTTAAAATATATACGCCAGGGATGCGTGGCATACCTAGCGAGCCTGACGACCACGGATCCTGAGGAAAAACGGGTGGACGATATCCCAGTGGTACGCGAATTTCCACAAGTTTTCCCAGAGGAACTTCCTGGATTACCGCCAACCCGACAGGTCGAATTCAGAATCGATCTATTACCTCAAGCTGGCCCTGTTGCTAAGGCACCCTACCGACTTGCACCATCAGAGATGCAAGAATTATCCAACCAGTTGCAGGAATTGTTGGATAAAGGATTTATACGTCTTAGTTATTCCCCGTGGGGTGCGCCGGTACTATTCGTGAAAAAGAAGGACGGGAGCCTTAGAATGTGCATTGATTACAGGGAATTGAACAAATTGACAATCAAAAATAGGTATCCTCTCCCCCGAATCGATGATCTGTTCGACCAGCTACAAGGTGCGAGCTACTTCTCAAAAATAGATCTTAGATCGGGATACCATCAGGTTAGAATCCAGGAGGAGGATATCCCAAAAACCGCATTCCGGACTCGCTACGGTCATTACGAGTTCTAAGTTATGCCTTTTGGGCTAACGAATGCGCCAGCAGTGTTCATGGATCTCATGAATCGAGTCTGTAAGCCCTACCTCGATAAATTCGTCATCGTGTTTATTGACGATATTTTGATATACTCGAAGAGTAAAGGAGAGCACGAGCAACACTTAAGATTAATTCTAGAGCTTCTAAATCAGGAGAAGTTGTATGCAAAATTCTCCAAGTGTAACTTCTGGTTACAAGAAGTGCAATTCCTTGGTCACGTTATAAACCATCAAGGAATACACGTTGATCCAAGTAAGGTTGAAGCAGTTAAGAATTGGCAAGCGCCTAAATCGCCAAAGGAAATCCGCCAATTCTTAGGCTTAGCTGGATATTATCGTCGATTTATAGAGAACTTTTCCAGCATTGCCCAACCTTTAACCCTTCTGACCCAAAAGGATCAAAAGTATGAATGGGGTGAAGAGCAGGAAATGGCGTTTCAAACGCTAAAACAAAGATTGTGCCAAACGCCAATCTTAAGTCTCCCCGACGGAGACGATGGTTTTGTCGTGTATTGTGACGCATCCCGGAGAGGGTTAGGATGCGTGTTGATGCAAAATTATAAAGTTATAGCCTATGCTTCTCGACAGTTAAAAGTACACGAGAAAAACTACACCACTCATGACGTAGAACTGGGAGCAGTTATCTTCGCACTTAAAATCTGGAGACATTATCTCTACGGTACAAAGTGCACCATCTTCACCGATCATAAAAGTTTGCAACACATATTCGATCAGAAAGAACTGAATATGAGGCAACGAAGATGGGTCGAATTATTAAGCGACTATGACTGTGACATCCGTTATCACCCCGGCAAAGCTAACGTCGTAGCCGATGCCTTGAGTAGGAAGGATCGGGTTAAGCCATTGCGAGTGCGAGCGTTGGGGATGATAGTCCAGTCGAACCTTTCGGATTTGATTCGAGTCGCTCAACGCGAGGCGTTGAAAGAGGAACAAAGGGAAAAAGAAGGACTTTACGGTAACGAGAAGAATTTCGAACAGCGCGTGGACGAAATTCTCTATTTCAAAAATCGGATCTGGATCCCGACCCTCCATGACGTTCGTGAACTAATCATGGACGAAGCGCATAAATCAAAATATTCCATACATCCGGGATCGGATAAGATGTACAAGGATGTGAAGGTGTTCTATTGGTGGCCGGGTATGAAAAAGGATGTAGCCACATACGTTGGCAAGTGTACGACGTGTGCGAGGGTTAAGGCGGAGCACCAGAAACCCTCGGGAATGTTACAACAACCGGAAATTCCTGAATGGAAGTGGGAGCAGATCACGATGGATTTTGTGACACATCTCCCCAAGACGTCCGAGGACATGATGCAATTTGGGTAGTCGTTGATCGATTAACCAAATCGGCACATTTTATTCCGATTAGAAATAACTATAACACCGAGAGACTTGCGCAGATTTATATAAATGAAATTGTGTCTCGTCATGGGATACCCATCTCAATCATCTCCGACCGAGATAGCCATTTCACCTCCAATCTTTGGCAAGCTGTACAAGAAGCGCTGGGAACGCGTATTAATCTAAGCACAGCTTACCACCCTCAGACCGATGGCCAGTCTGAAAGGACCATCCAAACCCTGGAGGATTTGCTTCGTGCATGCGTACTGGATTTTAAGGGAAATTGGGATCAACATCTCCCACTCGTTGAATTTTCCTGTAATAACAGTTACCATAGCAGTATAAAGGCAGCACCTTACGAAGCATTGTATGGACGGAAGTGCCGATCACCACTCTACTGGACTGAGGTGGGCGACACACAGGTTATTAGATCAGATCTGGTCCAGGAAACGACCAGCAAAATCCTTGAAATTAAGAACAATCTGAAGGCCGCACGGGATCGGCAGAAGAGTTATGCCGATACCCGTAGAAAACCGTTATCATTTGAGAAAGGTGATAAAGTGTATTTGAAAGTATCACCTTGGAAAGGAGTAGTCAGATTTGGAAAGGCGGGGAAGTTAGCCCCTAAATACATTGGACCATTCGACATTACTGCAAAAATCGGTCCTGTAGCATACCGATTAGAACTGCCTGATGAGCTGAGTGCAGTTCACAACGTGTTTCACGTGTCGAACTTGAAAAGGTGTCTGTCGGATGAGACATCGGTGTTACCTCTAGAAGGTGTCCAAATAAATGATAAGCTCAACATTGTAGAGGAGCCCATAGAAATAGTAGACGGGAAAATCAAGCAACTTAGACACAATAAGATCTCGTTAGTCAAAGTTAGATGGAACTCGCAACGAGGCCCAGAATATACATGGGAACGAAAAGACGAATTTCGGAAGAAATACCCCCACCTATTTCCGCAAAAGGAAGTAGTTGACACGTAAAATTTCGAGGACGAAATTTTTATAACGGGGGGAGAATGTAACGACTCCGGCAAATTTAGGTATACCCTAGCCGGAATATACTATCTACGTGTTATTTAATACTGAATATATGAATTATAATGTGTTTATACGAGTATATAAGATTCACAGTACGAATTATACTCGAATGTACAGCTAGTCGTATTGAAATTACGATTAATCGATGAACGGTTATTGAAACCCGAACGAATCGGGGATTACGTTGTAGACGAAATATATAATGTTTAGTGATGTGTACGAAGTATTAAGGCTTCGGGATAAGTGAATTATAGCACAAAAAAAGGATTTCGATTTATTAGTACGTCGGTACGTTAAACGAAACCTTTAACATCAAACCAAGCAATAGACGATCGATCAAGCCGAAAAAGATGCACAATGACCGACAATATGATGTGTTGAGTCAATAAATGTCATGGTTTAAGTATTTAAAGATTTTAAATCGGTTTTATATAAATTTTATTTTTAAGCCGAAAAACGAACGTTTTAGCCTCGTTTTAAGCCGAATTAAGTGTTTAACCGAAAAACGAACTGAACCAGATTATCCACAACATTATCCGGATTACACAATCCAAATGTGTGGCCATGGTTTGAGATGTGGGCCCCCCCCCCCACACATACATGGACCGATCGGTCCATGGGTCACACACACACACACTTCATTTTCTTTTTCTAACATCCTAACTCCACAATTCTCTCCACACTCCTCAACATTCATCCAACCTCCTTTGATTTCTACCAAGAAACCGAGGTAAAGATCGGATTATAGTCGTGTTCATCGTCTTTTCTCGAGTCATTTACAAGAAAATGAGGTTTCAAGTGAAAAATGGGTGAAAACCCGAGATGAAACCGATTCTTGCATGATCAAGTGATGTATACAAGTTATACAAGGGATCTTGGTCCAAGAAAGGAGTTAAAAGAGTCAAAAACGAATTTTTACGGTTAAAATCTTTGTTTTGATGTCTTAACCGAAACCATGAAAGAAATGGTTTGATTGTGGGTATAACTTGCTTGGTGTGGTGTTGTTGTGCTTGTAGGTGTTATATCTAGTTGCTAGCAAAGGCTAGAAAGCAAGATCTTTGCGATCTAAAGCTAGAAACACAAGGTAGTTCGGTTATTCGTATGATTTGTGTGATTTGGACAGATTGTGGTAGACTTAGAGTTGGGTCATGAAATTTCACAGAGATGATCTACACATGAAAATATGAGATCTGTGAAATTTTGGTAATTTTTGGATAAAGGATGAATATTTGGTGAATTTAATGCTCGGTTTTGGCTAAAAATGGTGAAAAATAGCTAAACATCATGAAAAATTTTGGAAAACTTCAGATAAGCTTTTTATATCATATAAAAGTAACACACAAAATTTCAGGTCCATTGAAGAAGTCTAAGTAGGCTTTTCGGTAAAACGAGTTCTAGGGTTTTCTAGCTCGGTTTTGGTAAAAATAGCATGAAAAATGAGTTTTTGATTCTGTAAAAATTACTGGGAACTATGTGGATGGTAGGAGTCATCCCAGAAAAATTTGGGATTTTTCTAAGGTCGTTTGGTATTTTCGACATATTTGGTGTTTAAATGACGTTTAAAAATAGATAAATAAATGTTAAATATAAAAATTAATTCTGGAAATAGTTTTATAAAATTGCTTACTGTCAAAAACTGATTTGTGCAAAATTTCAAGATCCGAGACTAAACGGATAATTATTTGTCTTAAACAGAACATAAAAACAAACTTTTAAAGCTTAAAACGCGTAAACCGGCAAAGTTCGCCTAAGCGAGCTGACTGGTGTATAAAAACCCTAAAAATGGACTATTTTCATGAAACTAAGTTAGTCAAGTAAAAATAAATCATCCGAAAATAATTCGGATGATTTGGGTAATTTTACCCGATTTAGTCGTTTCCGGTATATTAAAGACGGAAACGGGCCCCGCGGCCAAACGGGGTGTCTAAACCGAGCTCTAATTTCACCACTTTAATTAAAATATCAATAACAACTATTTTCGAGTCGTATGTGGCCAAACTCATTTTTGAAAACATAAAGACGAATAACCGTGCTAGGCACGCAAAACGAGAAAACAAACTAATGGTAGTTTTGACTAAAGAACTCTAAGTGATATCACAATCTAAGTCCTGAGAAGTGTTTCGGGGTTAACATTGTCCCCGGATCGTGTACGGTACTGGGTTAACAGTGTCCCCAGACGTACCGGTTAACACGAATTTAAGTTATATTAATAGAAATTGTGTAGTAACGACTTAGGGATCGTATTACAGATCCGGACCGGTAGCTGTGCACGATATTACATCTTTGCTCACAAAAAGGTGAGTTTCACGAGCCCCTTTTTACTTAACTGTTTTAAATATTTTCCCGGGGCGGAAAGCATGTTTATATCAAAATGTGTAAGTACATGCCGATCGCATGGAAATGAATGTATTTATATATGTTTTATTGTACGGGAATCGTACGGAGATGTACTAAGATGGTAATTGTCTGAGTTGCTAACATTGTAAGGCCCCGCAACACGAGTGATTAGCTAAAAGCCGGTAGAGTGTGAATAGTACTATTGGTCTGACAAACCCAACTGGTCCGGCATGGATTTGCTGATGTTTCCCAGCCAGTTGCACATGTCTATTTTGGGTGTTATATATATGTTTTGCTATGTAATGTTAGACATAGCGGTTTGGGGCAGTTCCGTGGACGGGGGATATGTCACGGGTCCGTGGGCGGGGGATATGCCACGGGGATTGTGTGTGATAGTCAGAGGTTTCACTTGTGGGCTCAGCATAATTACATCGCTAATATATGATTTATTATAATAAATTGTCAATGTTTATTTAAATCAGTGAAACTCACCAACTATTCGTAGTTGACCCGTTTTCTTTACATGCTTTCTAGGTACACCCAAATTGGAATGAGTGATACGTGCTTGATGATGTGTGCTATTTTGTGGAAGCTTAAGAGTTTATATTTTGTATTAAACATGTTAACGTAATATTAGTAAAACTTATGTGATAACGCCTAGTCGGTAACGAAACTCGGAACAATGTAATACGTTTAAATTATTGTAGTGGTGTTTTCTTTATAAGCAATGCTGTTGATATCAGATGTGTCTGTTGCATCCCGTGTACGTTTCCGCTGCGGTTACGGGGTGTTACACATTGATTGCTAAGTTTGAGTAAAAGTATTGTTGGATCTCTTGATTGTTTGTTATAAACTTCAATAAACTTGATATTAGGATTTGATATTATAATAGATTTGGATTAAATAAGGAATTTGGATGGATTGTTGAATTAAGAAATGATATGGAATAAGATAATTAAAAATAAGATAGGATATATGCTAGAATCAATAGTTGGTACTTGAAGAAATAAGAAAACTTTAATCTAAGAAAAGATGAAAATGAGATTTTAATGTGAATAATTATAATAGATGAAATTAATAGGTGATTAATAACAACTTAAAACAAGATAGAATGAGTGATTGAAACTAGGATTAGTTAAACTCATTGTTTAAATAAACAACAACTTGCTAAAGATAGAAACTTTGTTAAATAGTGAATTAAAATAATAAAATGGAATATATTATTTAGTATGTATTAAACCCTGTAAAACTAATTGAATGAATTAAACATAGGATTGTATTTAATCAAAGTGAAAGAATTAGATTAATTTGAATTATCAAATAATAAAGTTACTAAAATGGGAAACTTTGTTAGAACAACACTTAGAAAATTTTATAAATCCATAATCCTTTAATTTAAATGATTGGTTAAAAGGTTAATAAATATGGAAATGACATAAAAGTGACTAGTTACAAAGTTATAAAAACTTTTAAAAAGCTAAAACATGATAATTGTTGAAAAGAACAAAGACTTGGATCATGAACACATAGAATCTTCTAAAATAGAATATAAACATTTTCTTAAAAGTAATATTTTGGAAATATTAGAAGCTTAGAAAAGAGGTTAAAGATCTGGATTTTTAAAGATATTTAATGATAATTGTATATATAAAAATAACAAGCTTAACCAGTAACATTGTTAAGGTAATCTAAAATACGAACTAGGAACCGAAAAACTCGATTAAGGTATCTTATGAACATATATAGTCAAAACTGCAATTTATGGTAAATTATATGTTATTATATGTGTGTTTAGTTCATAGGATGATTAGTATAGACTTGTGTAATTTATTTGACTTGTCGGTAACTTAAACGGTCGAAAAATCGGCTTTTTAAACAAAACTGACACAACTATTAAGGACTATTTTAGAACAGCCTCTAAAGTGTTAAAATACTCATGTATAACATAAGTTAATACATGAGAAAATGACAAGATGATAAAACTTAGTCCTAAACGGTTCGTGTCGTGAAAACCGACAAGAAAACGTTAAAAAGTTGATATTTAAGAAAATATTAACAAAAATGAGAATATAAAATTTTCACAAGTTAACTTGTAAAACTTGATTAATATATATGTAACAAGTATTTTACATGATTTATAAGTTACATTTTAAATGAAAAATCAACCGGCTCATTTTGAACACGAAACCGACAAAACCGACAAGAATTATGAAAAATAAAATATTAATATTTTCTTAACACTTTCCAGCAACTAAAACTTAAAATATTTATTATATATTTTAAGTGTTTATTTATTTGACATAATTATTTAAATAGTAGCTAACGAAAAGCCCAACTATGTGTACTCTCTTATTTGCTTATGTGCTTATGTAAACACTAAACTAGGATTAATAAACTAAAAAGGGCTTTATATAGTAACTAAAACCAAGTTTTTATTACCAAAACGTGTACTAATATAGGACACGCAAATTCTGGAACGAAAAGCTATAAGCCGTGAGTTTCTCTATCGAACCCCCTCGATTTTTAACTGGAAATGTTTTCAAAACGATATTTAATTTGTGTTTTGGGGAACAGCATATTCTTAATTACATAGTGTTTTCGTTTTTGTTTTATAAAGGCATTTTATTTTACAAATTGGTGTATAATGCGGGATGAGTCTAGTTGAGATAAGTAACAGTTAACCCTAGAAAGGGGCACCGAAATATTAATAGATCCATTGGGGTGACGCCCCCCCACTTCCATTCGCGTTGGGTTAAAAGTGGGAATATTTTGAGTATTGTATGTATCGGGTTATCAACTATGATAGTCATACGTAATGTTGTATTTTTTGCACGTCTACAACAACTCAATTTGTTTAATAAATAAAATGCCTATTGTTTTGTGATGTAATGACGGTAGATAATTACACACGGATTGGTGATATAATGGAGGTAGACTATTATACAATAGATATTTTGGATATAATTCAGGGTGTAGTGACGATTACACATGAATTGATATTGGATATAATGACAGAAGATCATTATATAGATGTTGTTTTCAACTCATATATATATATATATATATATATATATATATATATATATATATATATATATGAACTATCTTATTATAAAGGGAAACTCACCAACACATCGTGTTGATCGATAATTTAATATGCTTTTCAGGTAAATAAATGAAGTATGGAAGCTTAGCGAAGAGCGCGGGAAAATTGTGACGCGTGTTTGAATGAAAAATGTTGACTTTATGTTGAACTTATAAATTGAATAAAAATCGTGTAATATGACACGTGTAATAACTCTAATGGTTAAATAAATTTCAACTTTCGTTTGAAATATATATATTTAAATATAATTGGCTGAAACGGCGTCTGTTACCGCCCGAAAGACTTGGTCAAAGTCTTTCGCTGTTTAAATTAAGATTTTCTGGGTATGACACACACAACCAAATAATCTTTGTGTTTCCTTAAAGCCAACACCAAACAAACCTAGCCCACCCCTAAAATCCTTACAAACAAAACTTGTAATAATATTTTCTTGCGAATGAAGCTGCCGTGAGATTAATTGTATGTGGAGTTAGGGTTTTTTAATTTTTTTGTTATATTAATATATTAAGCATGAAAGGCTTAATTCTTGTGAGCTTGGGTCGGGCCTTGATTTTTGGTCTTGTTAATTTAATCATAAAGCCTCTTATGTCTTCCAATACTCGAACCTTTTCTCTTTTAAAACTCGTCACCTACACAAAATAATAAACTTTGTAAGATCAAGTTAAAACAAGTTAAAAAAATTATTTATTATATAAATAAGTAATAAAAAGATGATAAAATGTTACGGAAAAATAAGTGTGTTTTACAACACATCATTTACCTTTGACCCGCGGGTGACTTAAGGGTATTTGGGTCTTTTTGGTACCCTACCTCTATAAGTCCCCCAGTCCATTGTTTCTTCCGCATGAAGCTTTTATGCAGGTGAAATTTTGGACTTAAGATATTGTTTTAGGGATAAAATTTGCAAGTTGTGGTAGAGATATTTTTTGTTGGTGTGGATAACGATGAAAAAGTGCGAAAGGGACATTCTGCCGGCTGTTGTACAGTTGACGTGACGCCTGTGCCGTCTGTCACTGTATCCAACTATTTTACTTTTTTACTTTTTCATTTTTCCCGCGTGACGTGGCGCTATTTCATTGGACCAACTATTTCTCTTTCAACTGTTCGTATCCCATCGCATTTATTGCGATGGGTATAAATAGCGACAGTTATCTTTCTTTTGAAGTTTTATTGCTTTTGATTTCTCATTCTCTCTTCATCTTTCGTACTAAAAACTTCCGATTTGACCTTTGATTTCGTTCAAAATTGCTCGTTTCTTTCCTTTTACTTCTAAACCGATGGTTGGTGATAAACATTTTTCGTCACCTGATACTGACACCGTAGAAATTAACTGGGACAAATCTAAGTATGAAATATTAATTCATACTTATGGAATTGCATCTGAGTGGGGACTGGAGTTCCCTGCTGTTGGGTCTTTTGCCAGTAGGTCTCCTGCTGGAAAGATGGTCGTTTACGCCAACTTCTTCTGTCTTGGGAATCTTCGTTTCCGATAACCAAGTCTCTTAAGAAGGTACTTAGTGCCTATGGATCCATCTTTCCCAACTACATCCACTAGCGCTTACGCGAATTCGACACTTCGAATTCATGTGTAAGGCTAACGGGATAGTGCCTCGCATTGATCGGTTCCTGGTCTTTTACCGGGTGATCAATCGTGGCGGATGGTTCAAATGTATTCCGACATCCGGGAGGGTTATCGGAATTGAACCAACTAGTGGTGCTCAGGAATGGCGTACTAGATTCTTCTGGATCTCAGAAGACGTTATTCCAGTTGCCATGGTTTGTCGTCCAGCCAATGAGGGGTTGACGGATGTTGTTACGGCTTCTCATGAAGGCCAGGAATGGTTTCGAGTTTTAATGTCAAATCCTTCTCTGATGCGGGCCATTCATGAGGATGCCCTAGTATGGGCGGGTATGAGCCGTTTGTGGCCGTATCCCGACTTGGAACCATTATTCATTAATGTGAATGATAGTAAGTCATAAATTTTTCGTTGACTTTTTTTTTTGTAAAACTTCTGTCTTAAATTTCATTGTGTATGTTTCAGGTGAAGGGACTATGTTGAATGCCCTTTTTGACGATAAGGATTGTCCTAAAAAACGCATCCATGGTGCGAAGGACTAACCCGTCTTGGACAAGACCCGGGGCCATTTCTCTTTCCGACTAAGGTGTGCGCGGAACCTATAGTCTCGGAAGCTATCTTCCAAACAGGTGCGTACATCCTTAATCATCATCCTCTTAATGCCCTTACTTCCGATGGGGTGATCGTCATTCTGTCTTCGAGTGACGAATCGTCATCCCAAGAAGAATATGATTCTGACGTTGCTTCTGAAATCTCATCTTTCTCGCATGCGTTGACAGAGTTAGAGCGGAAGAGGAAGCTTTAGTTTTCCAAAGCAAGTGATGCGGGCATAAGCCACGTGGATGCTGAGGAAGAACCAACAAAGAAGAAAGCTAGGACACATCGCCCGAAAATACAGAGGGTCAAGCTTGGTGATCATATCAAAGAGATGTCCTGTAAGTTTTCATGAAAACTTTATCTTTCTGTTTACACTTTAACCTTTACTTAAACGTTATTTTGTTGTGTGTAGAGCCAATTGGGGCTACTAGTGGGGGTATATCATCGGAGAAACCACCATCCCCGCCACCAAAGATTAAAAAGACGCCATCTCCTCCTCCCGATATGGAGAAGCAATCATCTCCACCATTGGAGACGGAAAAGCCGCCATCTCCTCCTCCCGAAATTGAGGAAACACCACTTCCTCCTCCAGAGATCATGGAAGCATCAACAACTATCAAATCTGATGACGCCTCTGGCTCTAGGAGGCAAGAAACAGTCCAAGCTACTAAAGGACTGGTGGCACATGATGCGCCACATCAATCATCATCTCTCGCTCCTCCACCTCACTTTTCTTTCTCCTCCTCGGTACGCCCCCAATCATCAGGTTCTGACTATTATGGGGTACCCAATCCAGGTGAGGATGATCATCTGTACATTCCTCACTGGACCATTGCAAAAGGATCCTGTTTCACAGATCCAGACACTTTTGCTACTTTAGTTAGCCAATGTGTTCCTCCTGCGGACCAGACCTATCAGCGTGGTCATTCCCGCCATGATCTTCAAATGGATTTTTCTTCTTCCCTAGCCAACACCATGGCTAGTGGGCAAGAAATTTTAATGGAATGGCGGTCCATGGGTGAGAGGTGGGGCGAGATGTCCCGGGCGACTGATGAGGCTAAAAAAGAAGCCAACGAGCAACGTTTGGCAGCTAACACTGCCAAATGGAAATTATCTGATGCCGAAATCGATCTGAAGGCCGAGAAAGACAGGTATGTCGTTGTTGCTCGTCAACGGAGAGAGTCCTGCAGTAAGCAAAATACCTTCCTTCAAGCTGCACGAGTAGAATCCCAGAGAAAGAAGGAGGATTTAGCTAAGGCGCTTGATGCAAACTCGGCGTTAGAGGCTCAAGTGACTCGCCAAAGTACTATTATTCAAGACATTGAGGCAGAGTCTAAGTTGCAGAAGGAAAATGCAGAGCGTATGGAAAAGAGATCCGTCGATATGCAAGCCGCATATGATTCGCTTCTGCAAGCACGTGAAGAGGCGGAAGCCCGTGCAGCCGAATATTTATATGATAAACGAAAAATGGCTGACGGGTTCCGCAAGCTTCAAGAGAGAGCAAATCGGACTGAAAAGGAACGACGGTGGTTGTTAGAGCAGGTTTAGCCTCGGTATGTTACCCTGTTCTCCTTCCTTTTGTTTTTATTGTGCCACCAATGTTTATGAGTCTCTTTTTCTTGACAGGTTGTCAAGCATATTAAAAAGGGGCCTGAGCTGACGGACAATCTCGCCTTCCTGCTCAACGCCTCTTATCAATCTGTCCGCCTGACGAGTTTTAACGAAGGATTACAGTATGATCAGGCTGGGCGTCCTGTTGAAGAGCACCCACTGCATGTACTTGACGTTTCTCAGGAATATGAGATGCGCCTAAACGAGTATGACAATTGTCATTCTCGCTGCAAGTCATGCTCCTAGAGTTTGCGACGGCGGGTGATGGTGTGGACCGCCTGAAGGAGTACTTAGAAGAAGAATCTGAAGATACTCCGTCTACTCCGCCCTCGTCTCCAAAGACCCAAGATCACGAGGATGCGTCTGCCCCCGCCTCTTAGAATAGTTTATACGATTGTAATTGGTTTTTTGACTTCCTTGTAATTTTCTTTTGATATGAATATATAAAAAATCTTTGTCCTTCAACATTTTTGATATTTTAGACTTAGAATATTTCGTGTGAATCATATTTTGAATCTTGCAAGTGGGAGTGGAGGGAAGTGACATGTTAGGGAAACGACAATAGGACGGTTGAAGCGACATGTGTGCCAGCAATATGCAGTCCTTTTTGCTTTTTCGTCTTTCCCGCCTAACGTGTCATCCTCTAGTTGGACCGCACTTCTCTCTCTCCACTGGCAGCCCATCCATCGCATTAATTGCGATGTGTATAAACAGGGTGTTTCTTATTCAACTTCATTCTTATATCTCTCAACTCTTTTCATTCCTTTGAACTTTTCTCGATTCTCAGATCTGTGCCTTGCAAATATTTACAAGTACTCATTTCTTCTATTTGCTCATTGATATAATGGCTGGAGAAAAGAAGATCAATCCTTCTATCGATAACGTCGTTATTCGTTGGAAGGAAAGAGACTCATAATATATTGTAAATTTCTACGGCTTAGCATCGGAATGGGAGCCAGAGTACCTGTCGGACGGTTCCACTATCGATAAGCCTCCGGCCAAGAAAATGGTCGTATATGCGGACCACTTCAAGACAACAAAGTTTGTTGAGGCCGTCTTGACGGCATATGGGGTTCACTTGTCACAGGTCCATCCTTTTGGGATGCTAAGGATTCGGCATTTTGAATTTTGTTGTCAGGCCCATAACTTGGAGCCTTCAGTTGGTAGGTTTGCCGTCTTCTATAAGATGACCAGCTGTGGTGGGTGGTATAGTTGGGCCACCACTGGGAAGGGCGTTATTGGTACTGAATGGTACCGGAGTCTACATGAGTGGCGACCAAAGTTTTTCTGGATCCTGGAGGACGTCGTTCTATTTACGATGACCTACCACAAATCAGACGTCGCGATGCCTGTGGTCCAAGCCACCACCCAATTGAACGTTCCGTGGTTCAAAACCTTAACCCGCACTCCCACACCCCATGCGTGCAATACACGAGGGAGCACTAATGGGTGCCTATATGAGCCGCCTATGGCCTTTTCTTGACCTGGAACCATTCTACGAGAAACCCAGTAAGAGTAAGTGTATTTTTATTCTCTAAAGTTTCGTTTAGGTATTAAATGTTTATTTATGCCGGCGAAGGATCAATCTTCAGCTCATTACTGGACCATGAGGAGGGTCTTATGGTGCGCGTCCCATAGATCCAAAGGATGCGCCTATTCTCGAACGCACCCGCAACAATTTCTTGTTCTCCATCACCCTCCGCTTAGAGCCTGCAGTCTCCGAGGCAATGTTTGCCAAAGGTGAAGAGATTGTTGTGAAAGGTGAGGGATTTCTGAAACCTCGTCCTCTTATTGCACTCACTTCTAGCGGGGTGATAGTACTTATTTCTTCTAGTAAGGAGTCATTACCCAGTGAAGAAGAAGAGTTTTTTGTCGATACTACTGACGCCAAGAATGTCATGCGTGCAACCGTAGGTCTGACCCGCAAGCGGAAACAAAACCCCTCCACTAATAAGGATGCGGTTACAGGGGAGAATATTGTTGATGCTGCTACTGATGATGAGCGTCGAGCTGATGATGTAGATATCCCAAAGCCAGCTGGGAAAGGCAAGTCAAAATTGTCTAAGCTCGCTACCTCTAAAAAAACACAAGAGGGTGAAGTTGGGGGATCTCGTCCATCAGCTTGCATCGGTGAATGTTATTTCAGGTAACATTCTTGATATTTTTCATGCTATTCGTTGCTTTTATTAGTAGTACATCTTATTGAGGAGATGGAGGTTTTGTAGGTTCTTCAAAGGACATGAAAAAGACCAATCTAGTTACGAAGAAACGACGCCACCTACTTCTCCGTTAAAGATTGTAAAGGACCCCATTACCATAGAGGCACTCCTCCTAGTAAGGGTGTACATAACGATGCGTCAAAAGAAACTCTCATCTCTTCACCTACCGATTTTCCTCCTCATATGGCGGATCAAGAGGGACCAAGTGTTGTAGCCGGCGGTCCTCAAGCTTCCACATCTCATCATGAGGAGGATCCACTGGTACACCTCCCACATTGGTCAGTGCGTCAGGATTCTATGTTTGCAAATACTGATGTATGCCATGAGTATTTGCAACAAGGGATTCCTCCCGCGGAGAGGGAAAGCCAACGCGGGCGTCCTCGTTCTGAGCTGGTGAACTCATACTCTTATACCCTAGCGAACGCCATCTCTTCAAGTCAAGAGATATATCGAGACTGGCTAGGTATGAACGACGCCTGGGAAGACTTTGAAGCCAAATCGACAACGGCTATGGAGGAGGAGGAGGAAGCCAAGAAAAAGGCTGAGGAAACCCAAATTGTTCTCCAGCAATAGGTAAATGAACACGACAGTCTTATTTCTTCCTATTTGGAAGAAATAAAAACTTTAAAGGCTGAAGCATCCGCCAAGGATGAATGCCTCGCCAACCTTGCTGCCAGAAACAGGGGACAAGCCTTGGAATGTGCTGGGTACAAAATGGATATTGTCCAAGCCAAGGCGGACAAATGATGGTTGATGGCGGAGAAAATTCCTCAGGTCAATTCTTTTCCCTTAGTTTTTCTTGTAATGAATTCTATCTTTACCGTTGTCTTATATTTTCCTTATTTCAGGTTGTTGAGCACATTCGTGAAGGTGCTGAACTTGGGAATTGTCTCGTAGCCTTGCTTGTCGCATCATCACAAGCTGGCCGCCAAGCAGGGTTTCACGAGGGCGTGGAGTTCGCCAAGGAGAACCGCCCGCTTGAAGAGTTCGAACTTCATGGCCAAGATACTGCCAAGATATACTCTGAAAAGACAGAAGCTTTCGACAATCTTAAATTTCAGATTGAAGAGACTGTGTCAGAGCTTGCTGATCAAGATGATGGTGTGAATCTTTTAAAGGCCTATTTCACCAAAGATGATAAAGAAGATCGAGAATATGAAGATGCGTGTAGGGATGATGAAGATCTGCCATTGTAGTTAATGTATTTTTGTAATCCGCATGTACTCGTCTTTCTTGTAATTGTCATAAAACTTTTGTAATCCCTTTAGATTATATATGAAGTTGTTCATCCTTCACACTTTGTTTATTGTATAATGTAAGTGTTATATTTGTAGGACCTTCTTAGTTGTCAATAAAGGATTACAAGAAATAACTTCAAGGACACGCGGGCCAAGAATTTTTCTTCGAGGACACGCGGGTCCTCCCTTGGCACGCAAGCCAAGAAAAAATTTGTTCACACTATACATGTACATAAGTTTAATCAATTTCCTTTAATAAGAAAGGCATGCAGGCCGAAATATATTACAAACGATGACATTAAATGTCTTTTTACTAGTCTATTGGGGCACACAGGTCAAATATAAATTAATTGATAACAAATTCAACTTAAATGTAACACTTTTTTAACTGTGCAACATTCCAAGTTCTGGGAATTTCACTCCCATCTAACTTTTCCAACTTGTATGCACCCTTGGCTAATACTTCTTTAACTTTGTAAGGGCCCTCCTGTAACACCTCGGCCTCTCGTACCACCAATATTGTCCGCTTTGCCCCTGATGGGTTGCACATCCGGGAACTCACGACTTTGTTTTTGGTTGCCTAGATGGAGACTTCCCTGGAGATCACACATACTAGTACTACTTCCATATAAGCACGCTTAACCATGGAATTTTCATGCGCTCCACAGCCAACTAAGCCCAAAACACGTTGGTGTTGTTAAGAGACAAGACATTACTTATGAACCAAGGGTCTCTCTTGTCCACGGACGATGTGGGATAGCCTAAGAGTCGGACGATGTTGTGTTTGACTGTTTGCCAAGGGTGTTACAAACAACCCCCTTTGGACTCATCGTCCTCGATGAGGCATGTCCCATCATCCCGAACCGCACAGGAGTAGATCTGATACCACCTGTAACACCCCGGCCTCTCGTACCACCAATATTGTCCGCTTTTCCCCCGATGGGTTGCCCATCCGGGAACTCACGGCTTTGTTTACGGTTGCCTAGATGGAGACTTCCCAGGAGGTTACCCATCCTAGTACTACTTCCATCTAAGAACGCTTAACCGTGGAGTTTTCATGTGTTCCACAGCCAACTAAGCCCAAAACGCATTGGTGATGTTAAGAGGCAAGACATTACTTATGAACCAAGGGTCTCTCTTGTACACGGACGATGTGGGATAGCCTAAGAGTGGGACGATGTTGTGTTTTCCAAGGGTTTTAAACCTCCCAAGTTGGGGCCAACTTGCCCGGAAGTTCTTGACCAGACGATTCGTTGTTGCGGAAGACAAAGTCTCCCGCGTCAAAAGTGCATTTTTGGACCCCGCAAGTCATAATACTTTTGGAGTTGACGCTTATAGTTATGCTGGCGGATCAATGCTAACTCTCTACTTTCTTCAAGGAGGTTCAGGTTCATCCGTAGCTCTTGATCATTGTCATTATTAATCGATACTCGTGCGAAGGGAACCCCTATTTCAGTATCATAGGTTAAACTGAACGGCGTTTCGGAATTACTTGAATTCTTTTGGGTGCGAAAGGCCCAAAGTACATGGGGAAGTTCATCAACCCAGCCTGTTCGTTTAATTCCCAGCCTTTCCTTTATCCCTTCTTTGATTGTTCAGTTAATCCTTTCTACCTGATCATTAGCTTGCGGATAAGCTACGGAAGTGAAAACTTGAGTGACTTGAAGTTCTTTTATCCACGCTTGTAGTCCATTATCCGCGAACTGGGTCCCATTATCACTGGCCAATTTTTGTGGGAGGCTGAAACAGCAGATAATGAACTCCCACAGAAATTTCTTGACGCTCGATGCAGTGATGGATGCAATTGGTTTAGCCGCTACCCATTTGGTAAAATAGTATATAGCCACGATCAAGAACTTGACTCATCCCGGGGCTGCAGGGAATGGACCCATAATATCGACCGCCAACTTTTGGACCCATAATATCGACCGCCCACTTTTGGAACGGCCAGGAAGATGTTACCGGCACCAACTCATCTTTGGACGCAGTGTATTGGGAGAGTGACTCTGACTAGAATCACACTTTCTAATCTCTTGTACAACATCCATATGCATCCCTGGCCAGTAATATCTGGCATTCATGAGTTTTGCTATGACCATTCTTGGGTCCGCGTGGAGACCACAAATACCTTCATGAACTTCTCGTATCAAATAATTCGCATCCATGGCATCCATACATCTCAGGAGCGGGCCAAGGAAGGATCTTCTATACAAGAAACCATCTTGCATTTGGTAGTTCAAAGACTTGTGTCTTATTTTCTGAGTCGTGGGTTTCTCTTCTGGTAGAACTTTTGATGACAAGTAAGCCATGATTGGCGTCATCCAGGATTCTACCCCAGTTTGAATTACCAAAACTTGATTCTGCGAAACAGATGGTCGATCAAGGACCTCAATGCGAATGTCTTTAGCGAAATGCTCAAAGTTTGTTGAAGCCAACTTGCTAAGAGCATCCGCCGACTTGTTTTCGTTTCTTTTAATGTGAATGACTTTACACGAGGAGAATTGAAGGATCAATTCGTTTGCTTGTGACAAGTACGAAGCCATTACATCTTTTTTTGCTTCATAAGTTCCATTGATCTGTCCCGCGATCAAAATAGAATCCACCCACACTTCTAAGTGCTTTACCCCAAGCTTTTTAGCTATCCTTAAGCCCCCCAAGAAGGCTTCATATTCTGCCTCATTGTTGGTACTCTTGATGTCTAACTTGATAGCATATGTAAATTCATGTCGTTTAGAATTGACTAGCCTAAGGCCTGCGCCAGATCCTTCACTGCTTGATTCTTCGTCTGTGAAAAATAACCAAATTTGGCCTTGTTTAGGAGGAATTGGGGTCTGCTGTTCAACTAGGCATTCTTCTTCTTTGTGTTGCGGGACTTTTGTGACGAAGTCTGCCAATACTTTCCCTTTGATTACTGGCCTGGGTTTGTACTCAATTGCATTTTTTCCCAGTTCGATGCCCCATTTCTCCAATCGCCCAGACAATTATGGTCTGCTTAATACATTTTTGAGCTTATACACTGTTAGCACATTAATGAAATGGACCTGGAAATATCCGCGGAGATGCCTGGGAGCATAGACCAATGCCAGAACCAGTTTTTCAAGCATTGAATATCTGGTTTCCGGCCCGGACAACGTTCTACTAACATAGTAAATTGGTGTTTGAACATTCTTTCTGTCTGTCAGTAGCACGGCTCCAATGGCGATGTTAGACGCTGATAATTATAATGTCAGGACCTCCCCCGCTTGTGGTGCTGTTAAGGTAAGCAACTCCATCAAACACTTTTTGACCTCCAGAAATGTTTGTTCAGCTTATGCGATCCACTTGAAGTGCGCTTTTTTGAGGCAATTTATCAAAGTCGAAACAAACGAGTAAGACTTGGCCGCATGATTGTCTAAGAATCTGTTCAACGTCACCAGCCTTCCATTGAGTGTCTGTACTTCCTTTAGGGATGAATGTGAAGGCATGCGGGCTACTGCCTGAACCTTATATAGATTGGCTTTGAAACCCGCACCTGTTACGATGACACCCAAAAATTTTCCCTCCTCCATCCCGAAGAAGCACTTGGTTGGATTCAGTTTCATGTTAATCTGTCTGATGGTCTCAAACATTTCCTTAATATCTCGGAGCATCTGATCTTCCTCAACACTCTTTATTACCAAGTCATCCATATACACCTTCAGGTTTCGCCCAATTTGTCCCTTAAATGCTTCGTCCATCAATCGTTGATACGTAGCACCCGCGTTTTCCAAACCAAAGGGCATCATCTTGTAACAGAATGTGCCTTGGTCTGTGCGAAACGCTGTCTTGTCTTCATCACCAGCCACCATGAGGATCTGATGGTAGCCTTTGTAAGCATCGAGGTAACACTTAAACTTGAATGGGGCTACAACATCGACTTTGAGATCGATTTCCGGCAGTGGATAACAATCCTTCGGGCACGCCTTGTTTAGATCTTTGAAATATATGCACATTCGCCATGTCCCATTTCTTTTGGGACAATGACTGGATTAGTGACCCAATTATGGTATTCGATTGGGCAGATAATTCCAACATGTAAGAGATCTTGAACTTGTTCGTTCATTGCTTTGGTCTGTTCCGGACCCATCTTGCGCTTCTTTTTCACAATTGGAGTAAACTTTGGGTTTACTCGCAACTTATGCTCTGCAATCCTCCGCGGGACACCAGTCATGTCCGCGGGTTGCCATGCAAAGATGTCTAGGTTCCTCGTCAATAGTTGCTTTAAAAATGTCCTCACTATCTCTGAGATAGTGGGCCCGATAGTTACAGTTTGATCTGGGAACTTCTTGTTTAACGCCCATTTTTCTGGCTCAGTTCGTCGAACTTGCTTTGGAACTTTGCTGGGTTTCGAACATTCTGTCGTGAAGCAGTGGCGATTAATGCGGATAATTGCCACACCAGTGCGAGTCAGAACTCCCACCGCGCCGTGTGCTGTAGAAGGATGAGCATTAAGGTCACCAATCGCCTCACGGCCCAAGATGATATCATGCTTTGATGTCACCGGTAAGACCAGAAATTCAACATCCTCTATTCTTGAATAAATCCCATCACTAAGAGTGACTGGGAACGATATTACTCCCCGCTAATGCATCACTTCGCCTCCGAACCCGGACACAGGTGCATGAATCGGTTTCAACCTCACCTTGTCGTCTTCATCCAATTGTTCAAAGCACTGTTCGTACATTATATTTGAGGTACTGCCCGTATCAGAAAAGACGTAGTGCGAACGATAATGGCTAATGAGGGCAGTGATTATCAAAGGGTTCTTGTTACAAGGTCCTCCTTTGACCCGCAGAAAGATAACCGGCTCATTTTTCCATTCCTCGTCCTCTAATTCTCTTCTCTTTCCTCCCACTTTGTGTCTACCTTGTATCATGTGAACATTCAGGTCCCTAACTTGTTTCTTGGGCGGGCTTTGGTTATCTCGCGCAGGAGCTTTGCTAGTCCCTGGTCTTGCACCTTTTACCAAGTGTCCAAGTTTTCCCGACTTCAAAGCCGCCTCAATTTCATTTTTTAAAGCTATACACTCATTCGTGTTATGACCTATGTCGTCATGAAACGAATAGTGTTTTTTAGCATCAAGGAACGATCTCCTTGTGAGTGGTTGCGGTTTCCTGAAGTTCATGTTTTTAGTAGTAAGAATTTCTGCTGGAGTCTTCGTCAGTGGAGTCCAGTTATTGTTGACTCGCGCTGAAGAAATCGCTTTGTTTTTGTTTCCAGTCAAAGATCTGGCATCAAATTGCTTTGATGATTCCACAGACGGCTGGAGCCTTGGCCAAATTGTTCCTTTGGCCTGTCTATTTGGTCGCGGAGTTTGGAACTCCACTTTTGGCATTTGTTTCTAACTACCAGAATTTAAGGTCCTTTCTGTTCTTGCATACAATTTTTCCGCGGACATTATCTCGTCCCATGTTTTGGGTATTCCGTCCCTGCCAGTTAGTGTTCTGATCAAATCATCACTTTCACATTTTTGCGGAAGGCTCCCCGCAATATATCTTCGCTAATCCCGCTGATATTGAGACTTTCGTTGTTGAATCGAGTTATGATGTCCTCGATGGATTCGTTGTTTCGCCTCACCACGTTTAATATCTCGAAAGGATCATGAGTATGCTTCTTCTGCTGACTGAAATGCTGGGAAAATTTGTCTACAAAGTCGTCCCAGTTCTTAATTTGTTCGTCCGGCAACTTCTCAAACCCCTCCTGTGCTGCACCAGAGAATGTTAATGCGAACATGTGGCACCAGTAGGGAAGAGTCCAACCAATGACACCTCCCACAGCCACAAAGTTCAATAAGTGATCGTTGGGATCAGTCATCCCGTCGTATTTCCCTACGGACGTTGGGATTTTTGCATTGACCGGGAATGGAGCAGTTGCAATACGTGCAATCAACTTTTATTTTTCAGCGAAGGCTGCAGGACGATATGGCTTGGTAAATTCCTCATCCGCATCAATATGGTATTCGGCATGGCGGACTGTCGCACGCGGGCGACTAGTCCCCTCCCAACCATGGAGTCTGGTATATCCGCTGGAGTAGCTGACAGCGCTCGGACGGTATGATGAATCAAATATTTCCAATTCTTCTCTGGAGGAGGGTGGATGTGTAACCCTGCGAGGATAACCACGTCCTCTCCTTACCAACTCGTCTTCTCGAAACCCTTCAGTTTGAAGGCTTCCGCGAATTTAACTATTTCTCAACGTTGTAGGAGGAGAAGGAGACCTCCTGGGAGATTCATCATAATTCAAAGTATGAGCACGAAGTCGCTCTTCGCGCACCATGCGCTCGTACTCGGCTGTGACACTTTCCCGTTGGATACGGAACCATTCCTCAGGGGACAAGGGTCCTCTAGCTCTGGAATTTTGACGTTAGGTCCTCACCGACTCAGAATCGTCGGAATCTTCTTCCAGACCCAATTTTGTACGAGTCCGGCGAGTTTGCATCATGACACGTCCCAAGTCACCCGGAGAAGGTCCTCCAGGTGCCATGACACCTTCCAAGTTACCCAGAGTAGAACCTCCAGGTGCATCAACATTAGTAGAGCGTCTAGTAATTACAGGAGTTTCCATCAGCCCCTCAGGAAGCTGACTCATATCATACGAACCAAAAACCAACAGAAAACTTTTGCAGTTCTAACACTAATACGGATGGCGCCAATGAAGAAACACGGATCCTATCCCCTTAACGGGTCTTAGATCCGATGAGTCCACAGGGATGGGTCAAACACAACTACCAACGATATGAGCACAACCTCCAGAAGTCCAATGATAGAAACCTGCCAAACAAGCACCGTGAGCTCGTTACATGAAGGACAAGAGGGGGGTTCTTCCCGTAACCACCCTCCGGCGTGAGAATAAGTACAATTCTGATGGAGAGAAAGTACTTAAGTATTTAGAGTAGATAGTGGAGTGTGAATGTGTTACCTCATGGAGATTGTGAAGTATTTATAGCCGAAGATTGTGGGAATGTGATTGGACCATTTCTAGAAGATGCTCTCGTAACCGTCTGGACACATGCCCTCATGTGATGGGTTGAGCTATACGTCCCATGTGCATGGTTATAACAACCTGGACACGTGTCTCTCCATGATAGGACGAGATATATCTGGCCATGTGCACGGTTATAACAACCTGGCCAGCTGTCCTCTATTCATTGGCTGATGGGTCACGTATTCTCCAAGAAAGGATCTTGGTAAATCTTCTAGAATGGAATTAGTTAATTACAGTTGTCCTATGACATTGCTTTCTGGTCATCTTGGTGAGTTAGGATACTACCCTGCGGATGACTTCTGAGGGTGCCTGGATGCTTCCACACATAATCTCTAGGACGTAACCTTGTTCTTCCTTTATTGAGTCATGCGGGTGATCCATTTGTCCCGCGGGTGACATATGAAGAGTTTACCTTTGACCCGCGGGTGACTTAAAGGTATTTGGGTCTTTTTGACACCCTACCTTTATACTTTCCATTTGTCGGATAGTATAATATTAATGCCCATCTTTGAATTCCCTTTTCTTTGCTCTGTATATTAGTAATTTATTATTTCATTAATTGTGTAAGATGTGGTTATTATTATTATTATTATTATTATTATTATTATTATATAAACATAACAAAGAAAATGATCAAAACTGAAACAACAAATCAACTTAACAAATGAAAAGCTAACTCGAAAGTTTCCTGCTTAGAATGACAAAGTCTTTGAACAACTGATGGCACACGAAAAAATTTACAGATTTCTATATAAGTCGGTTAAAGGCCGTTATGTGATACGTGACACTAACTAATATCGTTGAGTTGTCATGAGGGCCGGTTTTCATATTAAATTTACACGTAAGTAGAAAGGGTTTGATGGCTAGTATCATTGAAATATAAGTCAAGATGTTAGAGCTAGTAACTAGTCTAGTACTTTCCCAGTTGATTACATTACATAATATGATAATAACGTATAAAAATGTATGATACATTTTTTTTCAATTTATAATTTAAATTAAGTAAACCATGGATTGTATTTCTCGAATTCAGTCTTCAACAAGACAATCTAACAATACTATTAAAGCAATACCTATGGTCCACATGTTAGTCAACTAGGTTGTCCACATCAATGCCACATCATTGCCAACTCAACTATGCTGTCCACAACAATACTATTAAAGCAATACCTATTATAGCTTGCTAAAATATGTAGATTAGGTTGTGCTTTTGCTTTGTTTGATTGTTAAAGATTTGTGTTAAGTTAGTTTTGTAATAAGATTTTGCTCAACTTTATTGTTAAATCTTGCTCTTTTAGATGGTATCAGAGCCTTATGCTCTCAATTCATATCAGTCGATTTTGTGTAAAATCTTGTTGATAAATAAACCTTGAGTTTAGGGTTTTTGATATGGTTTTAAAATTCGCACCGACTAGATCTTGGTTTTGGGGTTGTAAGTACTTTGAATGATTGTTAAAGTAATAAAACATTCTAACATTGTTTAATTGTTGTTATTTCCCTTCTTGGAGGAATAAGCAATCTTGGCCTAATTCCGTTTGAAGTGTTGGATTAAAAAGATAAATACAAATTTAATTTTTTTAAAGTTATAAAAGTTTGTTAATTTTTGTATTGTTTGGCACATGCTTCCACTTAATTGAAAAACATAAAATCCATGCATTAGGATGACTAAACCGAGAAGAAAAGGCATATCATTGTATCTTTATGTGGAGGATTAAAAAGATAAATACAAATTTAATTTTTTTAAAGTTATAAAAGTTTGTTAATTTTTGTATTGCTTGCACATGCTTCCACTTAATTGAAAAACATAATATCCATTTTGTATCTACAAATACAAATTTGATTTTTGTATAGTTAGAAAAGTTTTTTTAATTTATGTATTGCTTGACACATGCTTCCACTTAATTGGAAAACATAAAATCCATGCATTAGGATGACTAAACCGAGAAGAAAAGGCATATAAATGATAGTAAGTGAAAGCCATTTTCATAAATTACTCATTATGTAACTTAGGATATTTAAAACAACAAAAATTATAATTTATGTGGTGTTTGTTTTTAGAGAAAAACTTTTCTTCATTTCTAGACATGGTGGTTTGCAGTGTGTTTGTTTTCTAGAAGACATTTCATTCATTAAAAAAAGATATACACGTCCTCTTACCCTGACTACTCACTTATAACCTTTTCAAACTTCCAAACCCTATTTTTTTTATAAACTAAAAACATCGTTCCTCTACTACACCCTCAAACAATTCATCATCTCCCCCTCTCATCCACCCCCACCGTAGGCCACCCCTTCTCCTCCACCCTCACCTCTATCACCTCCCTGTCCTCCACCCCCATAGTCACCGCCTCTTAGCCACCCGTAGATAAGGTAACCGATTATTTTATGTTTTGTGATTAGTCTAACCATGTGATTTCAAATTTATATGATAACACTGAGCAACTATTGTTTTATATCGAGTTATGTTTCGTAAGATTTATGTGTTTTTGTGGAATGCTTAATTGGTTTATGCCTTGGAAAATTGTTTTTGTTTAGGTTTGAATTGAGCACTTGGTTTGAATATGTTTAGGTTTGAATTAAGCACATAAAAATTGTTTATGCTTAGGTTTTAATTGAGCTCTTGAAAAATTGTTTATGTTCAGGTTTTAAATGAGCACTTGAAAAATTGTTTATGTCTAGGTTTGAAGACTTTTTAAGTTAAAATTGTTTTTTTTTTAATTTTAATTTCATCTTATTTTAGCAGTACGCAGAAGTTAAAAAACAAAGAGTCATCTTCTTGTAGACTACAGAGGTTTGTTCCACCTTTTCTTTAACGAATATCTGCAAATATGATCTATAAACTGTAGACATTTTACCTCTAAAAACAAACTGTACCTTAGTCTCTTAAAAAATTAACAATGAAAACACACATGCTTTCAAAAATGAAGTAATGAGTCATTGCACAACTACACAACAATACAAGAAAAAAATGTAAACATAAGGTAAATATCTATTAGAAAATAAGCAAATTAAAGCATATTTGCTTAAAACATAACGTAACATACAAGCAAAAAAAAGCAAATTAAATAACTATTTTAATTATAAATATAATGTAAACATCTATTAATCTAACTCTTAGAATCGATTGTGACCATTGTATATGGGAACGAATTTGAAACATTAAGGCATATTTACTCAACTTTTTATATTGGTTGTGAAGACCAACAACTACATGTAGCCTTTTGACCTCCTTAGAGCATTCTTATCTCATTCTCTATAATTATGTGAGGGAAGTTTGCAAATTATAGGGTGATGTTATAAGCGATTGTGAGTGTAAATTATAGGGTGGAGAGAGAAATGTAGTGATTTTTTTGTAAATTTAGAGAAATATTGTTTTCCCTATTTATTTTTTAATATTTGTTGGATTGGTTGTGAGTAAAGGAGAGAGAAAACTGTAATGATAAAGGTATAAAAAATATTATTTAATTGAACAGGAGAGAGAAATTTAGTGCTTTTTAGTGTAATTGTAGAGATAGGGATGAGGAACGGGTTGAGAATGCTCTTATATAGGATGCATCACACATCCCAATTTCCAAAATAAATATTTGTTTATGTGTGTGTATATATATTTATATATATATATATGGAAAGGTTAAAATAAAAACTCACTCCAGTTGCGAAAACCCGGAAACTCTTTCTAAGCCATTGATTTCTTGTAATGGATGGTTGAGATCAAATCCTTATCACTAGTACAATATTTATATTAAAAAAACAAATTAGAAGTACGTAAGGGTAAAACCGACCTTTCAACCACATTTGCTTTATGTCTAATCAACCATACATGCAGACAAATCTCACAAAACCATTCAAAATTTAAAACAAATCTCACAAAAACATTAAACCTCACCGCTCCAGCTTCTTGTGATTCTAGAGAGAGAAACAAGTAAATAAGTTCAACAGGTAAAATTTCCGACGATACGATAGTCGTCGTCTACAGAATCGGTACATTTGGTTCATTCATATACGTTCTTCAAGTTACAAAATGTATTTCTGGGTTGACAGGAAGTTAATATAATAAACGATTTAAGTTTTAGGTTTTTAACATTTCAGTCACCTTTCTGTGTAACAAAACGTAATTGATTTTGAAAGGTTTTCTACCCGATTTCATTGTTAGGTAAAAAAAATTTTGGTTTTATTAAAGTTTAAGAAAACCTAGATGTGTCCTAAAGGTTTTTTACCCGAATGAATTTTTTATATTGTCAAAAATTTGGGTCATTTTAAAGTTAAAAAAAACCTAATTGATTTTGAAATTTTTTAAGCTTAACGGAAGGTTAACCAGACATAAGATATGTTGTGTAGTTTAAATACTAAACTTTTAAACTAAGAAATACAGTAACAAAATTTCGTAATGAAATGCATTACTAAAATTATAAAGTTTAGTTTTAAAAATATTAGGGATGTTTTAAGGTTTAAAGAAAGTAAGTTTATGTTTGAAGATTTTTAATAAGTTACATGATTAGAGTCTAAAACTAGGTTAAAAAATGCTTAAAACGAAAAAACAACAAAATACCATGTATGTTGGGGATTTGTTAGCTTTTTGTTGTTGACTATAAACTGACATCACTTACTTAGTCATGAAAAATAGTTTTTGATTTTAGTGTATATTCTTGAATATTTTTTTGGATTAGTTGTAGAAAATGAAAGAAAGCACATCAAAGAAGAAGTACCTTGTAATCGATAGAAGAAGTAGAAGCATTTTCAAAAAACAAAGAAGGAAATTGAAAACCCCTTAAATAACCCAATCTATATGAAAAGCTCAAAGAAGAAAGGATGTGGCACCACTGAGATTGAACAAAAAAGTATTCAAAACTTTAAGGGTACAATAAATGAGCTTTGTTTTTTGGAATTTAAAGTTTAGCTAAGTGATAGTTTAACTTTGTTTTTTTGTAATAATGCATGGACTTTGAAAAAAGGGTTTAGGAACACAATTCGAAATCCGATTTTTATTGAATCAACCGACAAGAAAAAGAGTCAAATGAAAACAAAAAAAGAACACAAAGAAACATTTTAGTATGAATTTAAATTGTTACTGCAATAAAAGTAAAAATGATGTTGCATTATAGTGATGCTGAAAAGATATTGGATTGATAGTTAATAAATACAGATTTGGAAGAAAGCAAAGACGATTTGGTCGATGCTATGTTGAAAAGTAAAGGAGCTTTAAAAAGAAAAGGAAACGAAAAAAGGAAAACCAGAACTCATAGATATTCAGGTATTCAAATCATTGGCATCATTATAGACATCTTAAATTTTAAAGAATTTAAATGTATTATTGAATTAACAGATTCTGAAGGTAGTGATTACCAAGAGGATAGTACACCAAAAAAATGGAAGGTGCAGAAACAAAAGCAATGGGAACAAGATTCCGAATCAGGTAGAAATATATATTATGAGTAAATCTTTAAATTATATGATATGTTATAGTCAATAAAATATGGAGTATTGGTTTGACGGATTGTGTTTGAAGCAGATTTAGCAGAAAGTGAAGAAGATCAATCCAAAGAAATGAATCAACCAAGAAGCACTACTAAGCGAGGAGGGAAATGAAGTTGCAGAAAAACATGCTTTCAAGTAAAATTTAAATTTTTGTGGTAGTATTAAATGTTATAAATAATTGTATTGTAAATTGATGAGGATGAAATTTAAGTTGTTTGAAAAAATAAAGTAATAACATATGTATTTATTAAGTAAAACTTATATTACTGTTTAAGAGGATTTTTGTTTAACAAAGGCTATCAGTTAGAACAAAAAGTTTGAGGTTATAAAACAAAAATAATGATAAAAAGGTTAACAAAAATAAATAAAGATGAGTTCAATAAACAACATTAAATTTAAAAATGGCGGAAAAATGTTAACAAAGACAGTCAATAATAACTGACAAGTAGAATTCGATAATAATATATTAAGTAATTAAAAATATCGTAATAGTGTCATAAGTTTTAATTGAATCCAATTAAATTTTGTTTGGATACATTTGATACTAATTTATTGATAATTTAAACAACAGATTTAGACAGTTAGGAGATTGACATAAAGAGGAAATGCAAGGCGGGAAAGAAAAAACAAACAGGTAACTAGTAGCATGTGAAATTTAACATATATTTTGTAAAGATGTTTCATAATTTAAAATAAAAATAATGAACTTGTTAATACTAACAGGGTAAGAGGCAATAGATTCTTAGGGGGAATACTCAGACGGGGAGGACACATGTATATATTGTTAGCTATCAAAGAAAAAAAAAGTTTGTGAAGTGTAGACCAATTTTTGTTAAGAAGAACTAAATTTATTTACAAAACAGGTGAGAAGGTCCAGTGGTCAAGGAAAAAGTTTTTGGGGAAACTAACAAGAGATTGTAAAAAAGATAAGGCAGAAATGACAGAAGAAGAAAAGAAGGAAAGGTGGCATGGTATAAGGACAAGGTCATCGCCGTCTCAGTTATGCATGTGCATAAAGGAATTAAAAAAGAATCAAAAGAAAGGACTAAAGAAAATGGATTTTGGGATGATGCTAAACTTTAATATTGACGGGATATCGGCCAAGTTAGCACATTTCGTTGTTGATAGGTTCAATCCAGATAAAATGACCATTAAGGTTGAGTCGGGTAGTATTAAGGTAACAAAGAAGTCAATAAGGACGTTGTTTGGAATACCATGTGAGGGTGAAAAAATTGAGAATCTCAAGTATTATGAAGAATGTCACAACAGTGTGGCAGAATGGAGAGAGAGATATCCATGACTACATGTTGCCCCAATAGAAATTGTGGCAAAAATAAGGGAAGCTGAGGACAAAGATACGTTCACATTCCGTCTTGACTTCTTAATGTTGTTCTTATGCATCATGGGGGACTGCAAAACTCAAGGAAGATGTAGAGAGGAAATCTTGCACTACATAAGTAGCAAAAAAAATTTCAAGAAAATTGATTGGGGTTCTTACATTATGAAATTCTTGAAAACATGTAAGCTTTGATGGGAAAGATGTAATGTAAGCAAATACTTCTGCGGGCCACTAACAGTTTTAACGGTAATTTGTTAGTTGATTTAAGAATGTTAATGTTCAGGATGTTTGAAACGTTTAAATACATTAACTGGTAGGAAACTAATATTCATTAATTTTGTTTTTACAGTTGTTATATGTTGAAAGCATGGACTTCAAAGAAGTGTATTAAGATGAAAAGACGAACCCAATTAAGTTTTGGAATAAGGATTTGCTTAGTTCAAGAGATAGAAAAGAAAGGTTAGCAGGAGGATTCGGAGTATAGGAGAAAAAGAAACTAAGAAAATGGATAAAGGAGGAGAAAGGTGACGACGAAGAAGTTTTGTAGGTGAGAAATTACCAAATTATAACATATGCTATTTGTTAAATAAAACGTATGTTAATATATATTCTACTTTTCTTGTAAAAAAAGGCTAAGGTGTGTGAAGCAAAAGAATATCTCCAAGAGTTTGAGAGTGCAAAAAAACAAATGTATAAAATGTTAAGAAAGCTTATCAAAAAGAACGTACAATCGAAGTAGTTTGAAGAACTTCGTAGCCGTTACAGAAGTGCATTAACGATGAAGGTAGGAGATCTAACAAATGGTGACGAAGATGATACTGGTAAGTTAATTAAAAATGTTCTGGATAATCTAAACTGTGGAGGTAAGATATTAGGAAAATAATTTATTAACTTATAAATCGATATTAATATTGTTTTTTAAAACATTTAAATGATAAAAAGAATATTATGAGGAAGAAACAGATGTCCAAGAGGAGGAAAATCTTGGAGACGCAATAGAAGTTAGCTTAGACAACAACCAAGAGGAGGATAATGTCAGCGGTCGAGGTTCGTGAAACAAGATAATAAACAATTGAAAAAAAAGGTTAGTAAATAACATAAGTCAGCTGATACATAAATTCTTTGTCAAATCATTTTATCGCAGAAGGGGATTAAATGGGAGAGGATATGGAAAGCGAAGGGAATGAGATGGGAGAGGATATGCAAAGAGAAGGGAAAAATGACGATGTGGCTGAAGTTGAAGAGACAAAGAGCAAAGATGAGCTACAGGTGGATGAAAAACAAGAAAAAAATGGGTTGAATGAACAGGAAAACGAGGACGAGATGAATAGAAGTGAGAAATCGGAAGATGCAACTAAGTATTTGTTTGTATTAAAACATAAAAAATTTTAGGTCACCATACATATACGAAGGAGAAGATAACGTATGCTATGTATGAAATATTTGTGATAGGTGGAAAAAATGATGACAAAATGGAAGTTGAAGATGTGGATATCAATGCGGATGACAAAACAACACAAGATGAGAGTAACAGGGATGATGATGACAGGTTATTAAAAGATGAAACCGAAGAACCACAAGGGGTAACGATGCAACAACAAAAAGGGAAGCTGTCATAAAAACCAAGAAAGTAGGTAAGCCAAAAAGATACATAGTTGTTGGTAATATTTACAGTTTAGAGTTATACGTATTTGGATTTTGCAGATCATGAAGATTTTGAAACCGATGGACCGTCTTTCAGTCTAGGTGTTTCACAGATTGGTAAAATATTAAAAATTATTTGTAATTTATTGATTTCGTAATATAAATTAAAACTGTATTAACAACATATTTGGTGTATTCTGTATGTGTTGTAGCAACACCAAAAAAAACAAAGAAAAGTGATGATGTGGGGAGTCATTCGCCTCACACAGTAAAAGAGGATGAAAAAACAGGTATTCAAAAAGATATTGCAGTAATGTATAAATGTAAACTGTAATAACAACGTATTTGTTGTCTTCTTTATGTGTTGTAGACACACCAAAAAAGACAAAGAAAATTGTGGATGTACAAACTCCTTTGCCGCAAAATTAAAAGAGGATAAAAAAAGGTATTAAAAAACAAGTGCATAAAATTGAGTATAATTGGCATAAAATTGAGTATAATTTTTTAATTGTCGGTTTAGTGTCAACTGGAAATGAAAAGTGTATTAACAACCTAATTTTGGTGTTCTATATGTGTTGTAGCCACACCAACAAAGAAAACTGTTGACTTAGGAAGCTCCTCGCATCATGTAACAACTCGGGTTTTCAAACTCATAAATTATATCCGTACCCCGACCCGTTTTACATTCGGGAAATTCTATCACGAAAATTATCGCGTTGTCGAGTAAACTAATTATTATAATATTATTATTTATTTACTTATTTAATATATATGTATAACTTTCAAATTTTGTCAAATATAACCCTAAACTAAGTTTTACCTCAATATGCTTCCACCTTCAAACTACAGGGACCATAATTCAATTTCTGTCATTATTATTATATTATAAACAACCTAAACCCGTTTATGTCAAAACCCTAACCCGAAATCGTTTAGTTACTTGTAGCTCAATTCTCGCGATAATCATGGAAATCAAATCAAAAGGATTGTTGACCTTGCCTAATTCAACCCACCGACATTATGAATTTAAAAACAAAGATCAATTGGTTATGTATATACGTTATTAACAAAACCATCAAATATGAGATTCTTGATATACGAGTTAGGGCTGATAAAAACACAATTATTTCGGGCTGCACAATAATTATCGCAGCACCTACTAAACCCCTAATACAAATCAAAGTATCGTAGTCGTCATCACCATGTTCGTCCTCGTTCTATAGCCGGTTCTAATTAGGCCAATTCACCTTGTATCCATCAGCGTATAAGATAATTAAACATGCTATCTAATTCGTTTTTGTTCCGGGATCCTTAATCCCATCTTTAATTAAACAATCATAGCCTGGATTCGTCAATTGCGATTTCTAGGGTTCATGGTGGTTTTGGGTTAAACTGTTTATTGTATTTTATATTTATTTTTCATCATTTACTCAATCGATCAGATAGCTCAGTTGGCTTGTTCTGTTTGTTGAGGTCAGATGGTCGTGGGTTCGAACCCGACCATCCTGATCTTTTAAGTTATTATTTTCCTTTTAATAATTTTGATTTATTATTATTACTAGTTTTAATACATGACATATTTTATTAATAAACATTGTTTTATTAAGACCGAAGGCTTGGTTTTACGTTTCTTGCATATCCCTTTAAAAGCTTTTTTTACGTTTATATATACTTATTTATATATGTATATACATGTATATATATTTATATGTGTAAGTATTATACGTATATTTTAATGATATTAAACTTTATTCTTTTTAGTTAAAAACCCAGCCATCTGATTCACATTTTGTCATCCTTGAACGTCTTTATATATATATATATATATATATATATATATATTGATTGGACAGTAGCTCGAAAGACACTAATTAAAGTGACAATGATTATTTAATTTCATTAACATCAAACAAGTACAAAAATTTAATAATAAGAGACAATTACATCATGCTTTTGTATTTTGAATAACATCCTAAGGTAAAACTAATTTTCTTCGATCTTGAACAATGTAAATTACTTGTACCTGTAGCATGTATAAAAATAGAGTTTGTCAACACGAATGTTGGTGAGAATACATAAGTTTTGGTTTTATAAGTATATATAGAAAAAAAAATACAATTCATATGTAAATGATGAATATTACAATTCTTATGAAAATGTAAACAACTAAGTAGATGTGGACCCGCTCTTTTTTATACGAAATCAAAGTACTTGGGTAAATGTATGATCATACTAGATGAGGATAGATGAGGATGATACTAACCACCAAACATAAAATAAACAATTAAGCACATAGAGCATTATCATAGATCATGCAATAATCACACATAAACATATATTGAATTGTGTTGTGAACAGATAACTAAGTAAAAATGAGTAATTTAAATAGGGTATACATACCACCCCTAAAAGTTACAAGATGAAAAAGGGGGATATGTAAACTCACCTTAGAGAATGAGGTAAACGAAGACGAGATAAAAAAAAGAAAAGGCTAGGATTGAAAATGGTCAAGCTCATCGAGGTTCGTCGAAGAAAGGCCCTATTTATTAACGATAATATAAAAAAAATTGTTACAAACATATTGTATTACAAGACTTATTACGAGTCTTGGATTTCGATGAGGTTATTAATATGTAATTAGTCTTATTATCATATTCATACGGTTGTTGTGATTGTTAATGTTATTATTATTACTATTATTAATATTATTTGTATTTAACTATCAATTTTTGTTAATTATTCTTGATAGATAAGATAAATATTATGTAATACATATACATTAACGTGGAGGTTTAAAAGAAAACTTTATTATGAACAATCTAAAATACTTTGGTTTATTAAAGTAACTTTTACTTAATATTGAATTATATATAGCAAATATGAAAATGTGATTAAAAAGGTTTTTTTTTAAATAATAAAACTATAAAGCCGGGTTTCGTGAGATTTTGAGGTTTGGGTTTGAAAAAAAAATAACATTTATTACTTGATATTTATAAGTAATATTAGTTATAATAAAGGAAAAATTATTAAGGAAAATAAATTACAAAAAACCGGCTTAAGAGGGCTCGAACCCACGCCTGAACCGGTTCCAGATGACTAACCACACACGCACCAGCCTGGCTGGTGTGTTAATTTGTGATTAAAACAGATAGAAAGAAAATATAACCAGCATGTGCAGAAACCAGATTATCCATAAACCCTAGATCTTTAGATTGATTAATCTGATAATTGTTTGTTAAAATTGGTTTAGGGTTAATGTTCATGGGTTAAAAGCGATTTCAATGCACATTTTAATTACCTAATATGGTGAAGGATTAACAGAGAACGAAGAACAAGGGTTTGCGGCTGGAGCTTGATGGCGAACGGGTTCTTGACGGCTTTTTTTACTGCAATTTGCTTAGGTGTTTAGGTCTCAATGTAGTGAGGGTGGTGTGGGCAAGTTTAATCGAAATATGTTCACCTATTTATAGTGGTTTACGGTCGATTTTGGCCGCGGTTCGTTTTAAACGAATATTCGGATCATTAGACGTCAATTAGCTTTTAGTTACATGATTTAGGTCGTGATTGGTACGCAAAGCCGAAGGTTTAAGATAGGCCGTTAGTGGTGCCTTAGTAACATACTTTGGAGCCCCATACATGCTTATTTGTTTACCTGATGTGTTCTATTTGATTGTTTACAGCTTATGTAATTTTCGTGCTAGATTAGGTACTTATTTAACTGCTTAGCTAACAGTTTATTTTATTTGTCATGCACACACACACAACTCCGAAGCTATGCTTCACTCTCAAAATATTTTATTACTCCGAGACTATTTCTCATTCTCAAAATATTTTTATAACTTCGAGGCTATGCCTCAATCTTAAAATATTTGTATTAAATTTTATTAAATTGCTTTTTATTGTCGGAAGTTTCCTTGTGAATTTCCTAGCTTTGTTTTTGCTTTTTTTCACTTAAAACTAGGGAGTGTGACAAGATTCCCCGCCATAGTGGAAATTGTCATGCGACAGACACTTTAAGCATTTAACGTAATCGGCCAAACGGTTACACCTTTTATTGTGTTTTACTGTTTTTTTTAATGTCTAGTCAGGTGTAAAAGCCATGGGACTCCATGGACACGCCAACTGTACATTTGCACAATTTGTTATATTTCCGATATTTTGTTGGAACATTATCATATGTGGTGATACACGAGATGTTTCAACTACTTATGCTTGAGTTGGTTTATTCGTTATTTAGTTTGGTCGGTCAAATTGCCTTGTAACGCTCATGGGCTGATAAACTCAATTGGTTTGTTGATTTGTTAATTAAGTTGGGCCATTCAAATTGCCATGTAATGCTCATGGGAGGCCGACTAACACATTTGTTTTGGTTTTGGTATGCTAATAAGTTGGGGAAACAAAATGTCATGGAAAACTCATGGGAAACCCAACACATCGAAGAACATTAGTTATTTGTTTGTTTGTTTGATTTTATACGAAATGATTTATGATTTGATTTTATTATTATATTATTCTATTATTAAATTATTCAATTACTTACTAAATCACTTTTGAATCAAGATCTATTTATTCGATCTCTTTATGCACTCAAAACATTTTTATTCTCTTGATCGGATACAAATTCTTCTTTCATCTACATTCGGTTATCACGAGCCAATCAAAACAACATAAACTCTACTAGTTTTCACCTATTCATCTTATCACGTTTTTATATCATCAAAATATCCAGTAATTTAAATAATATTATCGCACAATTTAATAATCAAATGGTTTTCTTATACTCATGGTATCATATATAACTTATTAAGCATATTTCAAGTATTCAACCTCAATTTTTAATTTGTTAAAACATATCAAACTTTGATAAAACTCATGCGCAAATCAAATTAAATCATTTATTTTCATCCTAAATTCTAACTTATCCTTAAGTTATGAATAAATATCAGCACAACACATTTAAGTTTTGTTTTACACAATAACTCATATGAAATCTAGACAACTATGCAATCTTCTCATTAAATCACCTCTTTATTAATCATATAATGTTTTCTCAACATCGAAAGCATCAATCATTATCTCTTATAACCCCCTCTTAGCCACATGTTTAGTCAAGGAGATAGCTCCTGCGATCTCTAAAATGTGAACTCAATTTCCAAAACATAAATTCAATCAATTCAATATTCTTCATTAACTCTTTCACTAATAAATTCAATTCATTAACTCCTACTCATTCTCATAAAATTTTTTAAAAAAAAAACGCAAGTCTAAACATCAAATGTATGCGGCTAATCAAGTTAACAATCAATCTCAACAAAAATCATCGCGTCTCGAAAACGTAACTTTACGTCAGAATTCACTCGTTATGCTTCGCTTGCCACTATCACTATTCAATTCAATCTTTACATCGCTTTATACCCAATGTAATCACTTGTCTTGTACCACAAGACATTCCACAACGGTCTATGTTGTGTAATTCTAAAACCCATTCTACGACGTTTGCTCAAATTTTGTACCCTGCTACCTGTAATTGCTACAAATATGGAAATCCTAATCACCTACGCCATGTTTGTTCTCGATTTAATCATGTTCATCAAGCTCAAAATTTCCAAACTTATTTTAATAAACCCTACTTTGCAATCTAATCAAAATACTTCAATTCAATCAATTTCAAATATTCAAGTTTTATAGATCTAATTAATCAAGTTATTTTAATTCAGATAAATCAAATTAATCATAACTAAGTTTATCAAAGAAGATATTTTTGTCATTTTTTATCTAAACATATTTTATTTTTTTTCTCAATCATACATCCTAACAAACCTTTATTCAATTTTTGAATTTAAACAATTTCAATTTCAATTTCAATTTCAAGTGATTATGCTCATACAATAAAATCTACCTTTTAAAAAGACAACTTCCTATAATATTGTACTCTTAGTTTATCGCTTGACCTTATTCATCCAGATTCGTTTCACGTTTAACCCTAAAGAATCCTTTCCTTTTCAAACTTCCGAAATTTATATCAGAAGACGTTTTAGAAACTTTAATATGTTATTAAATCAACTTAAGAATTCAATTTATTTTACACAACTACGATCTTGTAGTTTACAACCAAAACGTATTAAGATTCTTGTTTTCTCTAAATATCATGTCTTTCAAATGTTTTGTAACTTAAATGATTGGAGTAGTTGTATGGACCATCCGACGATCTAAGTAATTATGGAGGCCTACATAATTATTGAAGTCCTCGCATGGAAATCATAATGCATGCAGTTGTGTGTCATAATATAGAACCCAAAGTAGTTGGAGCAACGGTACAAATGCAGAGATGATAAGGACATGGGGGATACGCCGCTAGTACATCCTATATATAAGTGTCCTTATCGGATTTGCATTTGGAGCGTTGCTTTGACTATTCAAAGTTCTGTATTATAATTAATTTTTAAATTATAATTAAAATTTTCTCTTCCTCAAAGTTTAATGATGTTGCTATAATATTCTTTAATTTCGAGACGAAATTCCCTAAAGTAGAGGAGACTGTAACAACTTGGGTTTTCAAACTCTTAAATTATATCCGTAACCCGACCCGTTTTACATTTGGGAAATTCTATCACGAAAATTATCGCACTGTCGAGTAAACTAATTATTATAATATTATTATTTATTTACTTATTTAATATATATGTATAACTTTCAAATTTTGTCAAATATAACCCTAAACTAAGTTTTACCTCAATATGCTTCCAGCTTCAAACAACAGGGACCATAATTCAATTTCTGTTATTATTATTATATTATAAACAACCCAAACCCGTATATGTTAAAACCCTAACCCGAAATTGTTTAGTTACTGGTAGCTCAATTATCGCGATAATCATGGAAATCAAATCAAAAGGATTGTTGACCTTGCCTATTTCAACCCACCGACATTATGAATTTAAAAACAAAGATCAATTGGTTATGTATATACGTTATTAACAAAACCATCAAATATGAGATCCTTGATATACGAGTTAGGGTTGATAAAAACACAATTATTTCGGGCTGCACAATAATTATCGCAGCGCCTACTACCCCTAATACAAATCGCAGTATCGTAGCCGTCATCACTGTAGGTTCCCAGCCGGATCTACACGAGATATCGCGTTCTACGTAGGTGCAGAATCCCTATGTAAGACGTTACGAGCGTAGAAGACGATACGATTAAACACGTTACAATAAACACAAACACGTTATATTGCAACCATAAACACGTGATACAAAGATCACCAAATACAGACTCTCTCTAACTCGTTCTCTGAATAATAAACTGAATTCGTTGGAATTGTTAATAATCCGTAACCTAAACAGCTTAAATAGACACGACAACTTCGCCTGGCATGTTCAGGCGAAGTTGTCCCTAACTTCGCTTGTCTAACAAGTTCGCCCATATCAGCGAACTTGTTAGCAACTTCGCTTACATACAAAACATAAATCTAACTAACACGATTACAGACACTTGACACTGAACTACTGACATCTTGCACCAACAGACTCCCCCTTGGCAGTAGCTTCAACTCTTTATCTTCAAACACGTGTCTTGTAATCTTCAACGACCTTGCATCTTCATCTTCAAGCATGAACTCCTTCGCGTACACAAACTGATACAATTCTTTGATATTTCTTCGCTTCGTCTTTCCAAGCAGGAATATAAAAGATTTTCTTCTCATTCAGCACCTGCAGATCAGCTTGCGACAAGTTCACTAGATGCATCGGATCATAAACTCTTAGCAGCTCTTGTTCATCTTCGTCTTCCATCACTGCTTCAGCTGTTTCACAATCAACATACCACCACTTTAGATCTTTGAGCACATCCTTGGGCATCTGTTTCATCGGCACTTCTTTAAGGCACCGGATCGGCTTATACTTCATAATCATCCAAGGTTTACCATCTGCTCTCAATCCACGATCTTTGTCTTCGATAAGTTTTCCCTTTTGTGGTTTCAACAGCTCAAACTTCTTCTCTTTTATACTTTCCTTCCAAACAATCTTCCCAATAACTCTAGCCATATTATCATCACTTCGGTTTATCAATCCCAATCTGGCTAAGTCTTTCACTTCACATTCTGGCAGTGTATTCAACGATCTTAAAAGTCTTTTGAAGTACTGAACACCATCATACCTCTTAATAACAAAGAGCCTCAACTGCTCATCGTATATCCAGCAAATAATCCCTTTTCTCGATTCAGCATAGCCTCTAATGTTGTAAGTCTTCTTAAACATAGTAGGGACCGCCGGTTTCTTCGTTTTGACGAACCACTGAGCGTAGCCTTCTTTCCATCTAGGCTGCTCTTCCCATTCCGTCTCATCACTTCCAATCTGTTGACTCATATATGCCTTACTACTTCTGGTATCTCATGCTCCACATTCTCCTCTACTATCTCTCCCTCTTCAATCTCATTATCAATAACTATCTCTTCACCAATCTTCTCTATCTCATCACTCGGTAGTACATCATCATCACCAACCAACTCATCATCCATCTCCTCTACGTCCACTACCACCACATCATCATCACCAGCTGCAGTTGTCGACTCCCCCTGAGTTGTGGAAGTTCCAAGAGCTTGATCAGTTCTTGGCAACTCACCACCTGCATCTTTCGACGCATTGGAATCATCGTCTCTATCATTTCGTCTCTTGGTCCTCAACTCATCGCCTTTACAGCTCGTCTCCCCCCTGAGATGCCAAGAACTCCTTCAGAGCATCTATGATTTTTCCATGTTCTACCAGCAGGGACGACTGCATCTGATTCTCTGCAACTAGGCGTTGAATAGCCTGGGTCTGGATAAGATTTATCCTTGATTGTTCTGCCATGACCCGTTCAAGTGTTGCTATTCGTTCAGAGTCTGATAAGGTTGCATCGAAATCGAACCTCATATGTGATATATCTTGAGTGTACTGAGGAGGGATTTCCGATGTCACCGGGACCTCAGAAGTAGAAATAGACGTAACCGCAGGTGGTATTGTCACCGATAACCCTGCAGTGGCCACAACAGTTGACTCAATAAAGCGTGCCACGACCTCCGTTGGAGTAAGAGTTGGAGGCGGCAACGAGACAATCTCAGGAGCCGATAGTTGGAAAGTAGTGGGTGGGAGGCCAAATGTAGATGAGGTGGCCACCACGGGAACATCCGTAGCGCTTGGCCTTGTAACCTGTAATGTTGAGGGAACCATTGTCATACTGGATAGTGCGGGTGGGGTGAAACGTACCACCCTCGAGCTCTCACCAGCTCCAGAACCTGCACCTAGCCGTTCCCTTCTTGATCTGCGTATTAACTGTTGTACCTCTTCGTCATATTCTGACTCGCTGTCATCATCAGTTCTCTTTCTCTTCCCATGTAGTCTTTCTCGAATTACCATAATCCTTCTTGCCTCAGCCACTTCATCATCAGAATCAGAACCAGCCACCGTAGCAGCTGTCCTAGTAACATTCACAATCGACACCCTCTCAACCGAGACTTGCACATACTCTCCAGGGTCCACCCGTTCCATATCAAAGTAGCCTTGACCTCCAAACTCAGCATCAAGGTCTACGTTCTCCTCCGGTGACAAAATGTAACATCCTAAAATTTTTATATTGATAAATAAAAGAAAGTTATGTTTAGTAAATTCACGTTTTAGTTATTTAATGTCGAGTAAGGAACGGGTCTTGGGCTTAGTTATTTTATGAACTCGGCCTGTCTCGACCCGTAGGAAGCCAACCCGAGCCTAACCAAACCCGTAGTATATAAACGAAAGTTCTTGACACTTCCACCATTTTCACCATCTTCCTTCACTTACACCCACCCAAACACTCTCATTTCTAGAGAGAGAAGCTAGAGAGAGAAAGTTCTCAAATCACAAATCCGAGTCCACAATCTTGTTCCTAATCGTTTTTGGTAAGTCCCTCTCGAAAATCATCCGTTTTCATAACCATTTCGGCCTCAAATCGAGCAAAAACGTAACTTGAGTTTTCGGGTCAAAAACCGCCTTGTTTTGGTGTCAAAATGCAAGCTTTTGTGTTTAAAAGTACTAGGAATCGATAGCCCTTTCAATCCCGAGCATTTCCATGTCAAAAACTTCGATTTTGGGTCAAAAATCTGGAAAATCTGGAAAACCCGTGGGTTTCTCCGTCGCCCAGCTTGAAGGAGTCGAATCAGACTCATTCGATCGAATCAGTCGATCGAATCAGTCCATTCGATCGAATGTGTAGATCGAACAAGTCCAGTCGACCGAATAGGGAAGCAACCGAACGGTCTCCATCTTATTCGACCGAATGAGCTTCATATCCGACCGAACGAGTTCCTATTCGATCGAACAAGTGCCATGTCCGACCGAACGAGTTTTCCCAACTGGTTCGATCGAGTGTGTGTCTAGTTCGATCGAGTGTGCCTCAGATTCGATCGAATATGTCCCTATTCGACCGAATCAAGCCAGAACCAAGCCGAACGAGTTTTCCCAACTGGTTCGATCGAGTGTGTGTCTAGTTCGATCGAATGTGTCTCAGATTCGATCGAATATGTCCCTATTCGATCGAATCAAGCCAGAACCAAGTTGTTTCCAAGATTCGCCTGAAGTGAAGTTCGTTTATGAAATAAATTAAAAACCTAATGGAAAATGTGTTAAGGCGGTTATCAAAAATGAGTAGTGGTAATAGTAGTAGTAGTAATTGATATATGTAAATATTATACAGTTAGCCGAGCCCAGTTAAAGAAAGGAATTACAATCAACGGCGAGCGTAACAGAATCCAGGTGAGTTTCTAGCCCCATTCCTTGTTATGTTTTCGGGGCTGTGTGCATACTCGATGTGTTGTTAATACATTTATCCTAAGTGATAAGTGTATGCCATATGTGATATATGTGATATGTATGAATGATTGCTTGATGGTACGTGAACGATCTTCGGATATTGCACGTACTGTCAGGTTGTAACGTTATAAACATGGCAAGTATGATATGTATGTTTACGTGTATGAACGTAATAAAGTTAATAAAAGAAGGAAATGACGGTTGTATGGTTGTATGGTTACGAAAAGGGTACCAAGCCCTAATAATACTCGAGGTATGTTGCATGGTTGTATGGTAACGAAGAGGAAACTGAACCCTACTAATATTCGAAAGCAAGGGACCAGACCCTTATAATATCTGTGATGTTAGGGACCAGACCCTTATAATATCTGTGATGTTAGGGACCAGACCCTTATAATATCTGTGATGTTAGGGACCAGACCCTTACAATATCTGTGATGTTAGGGACCAGACCCTTACAATATCTGTGATGTTAGGGACCAGACCCTTATAATATCTGTGAGGTTATAGGGCGAAAGGCTCTTTAAAACGTATGATTATGAAAGAAAGAAAGTATGTAAGTAAGAATGAAGGTATGAGTACTTATGTGTGTATAAAAGAAAGTTATGAGGTTAAGTACGTATGTATGTAACAAGGTATTGTATGGTAGTGTATGATTAACTAGAACTCACTCAGCGTAGCTGACTTTTAGTATGCACGCAGGTGAGTAGGATGAGACAGCTGGCTTGAGTGGAGGACACATGGCAGAAGACTAAAGCCTGGCATCTGAAGATCCGATATGTTTTATAAGTTACGTTTTGATTTTGAAAGACAAGAGGAATGTTTAAAGACATGATTATGAATTGAGATGTAATGTTTTATGAAAGTTTTATATTCCGCGTAAAGATTTTAATTAACTCTGATATTTAGAACTGTGTTTATGAGTAAATCCAACACGAAAGTAGGGTTACCGGTAACGGGGCCTTACAAGTTGGTATCAGAGCAAAGTTCGAGAGATTTAAGCATCCTACATGCTTAGACTCGAACAGAGAATGGGATTTAAGTAAGAAAGGAAAGAAGATGCCAGTTCAAGAATGCCATGTGTCGCTCAAGCAAGATCAGTGAAGGTAAGGTGTATGATTAAATGATATATATTAATGAGAAAGGAAAGATATGTGAACGTCAGGGATAGGAATAATTGATTGTTTGATTTGACAAACTGCTTAAGTAGAACCAGCACAAATAGACTCATAAAGGGAAGTGTATAGGACACGGAAAGTAACGTGATCAGCTAAACACAACTGGCCACTGTTATTACCTGTTAGCCTTACTATCCTTGTACTAAATAGTTCCTTGAGTGATGATGTTTGTGTTTTCTCATATAGGATACTGATGGCTGGAGCTGGAGAATTTGTTGAAACTGGGGGTCGCACTGGGCGTCGTGGCAGGCCTCGTCTTGTCCGGCAACCCTCGGTGGAAGAAGCTTCCCACACCGAAGATGAGGGAAGCGCAGCTGGAGGAGACCAGAACAACAACGAAGAAGTTCAACTTAGCCCCGCAGTTCAAGCAGCCATCGTTCAGGCTGTAGTTGCTGCTGTGAAGAACCTGAATCCCGAAGGATCTGCTGGAAGCCGTGAGCGAACTGCTGAAGGGGCGGGTGGTGATGGTAGAAGGGATGGGGAAGGTGAAAGAGGGGCCTCGAGTGGGGATAAGTCTGTGAAAGTCGATGATAGGAGAGGAGGACAAGGTGGGTGCAGCTATAAGTCCTTCAAAGGTTGTGACCCGCCTAAGCTGACTGGTTTAGGAGACGCAATCGCTACTCTCCAGTGGATAACCGCTATGGACAAGGTTATCCGCATTAGCGAATGCCGTCCCGACCAAGCTGTGGGTTATGCTACTCAGTCATTCGTAGATGAGGCTATGTATTGGTGGGAGAGTGTGGAGCAGAGGAAGACCCGTGAAGAGATCAAAGAGATGAAGTGGGAAGATTTGAAAGAGTTGGTAATGAAGAAGTTCTGTGCAGATGCCGAGGTTGAAAGAACGGAGATGAAGTTCCAGAATTTAAAAGCCGGTATGATGACGCATCGTGAGTATACCACGGAGTTCAACCGACTATCTAGGTTGGTGCCTGACATGGTTGACACTGAGGTCAAGAGAATCAAGTGTTATGTGAGGGGGTTGCCACAAAAGGTCCGCATGTTAGTCAGGGCGATTCAACCTGCTACTTTTGATTCGGCTGTTGGACTCGCGGAAATGGTCTATGCTGACGTGGCCGCGGATGATAGGGTGGAAAGGGACGAAGAGAAAGAGAAGAAAGGGGTCACTCCTGCTAAACGACCCGGTACTCAGTTATGGAACTCCAGGGATAAGAAACAGAAAATGTGGGAGAAGAGATCGTGTAAGACCTGCGGAAAGAGGCATGGTGGTGAATGCAAGTGGGGTAAAAGTTCTAATGTTTGTCTCAAATGTGGAAAGGCTCATGGTGGAGAATGCAGAATGGGGTCGAATGCCTGTTATAAGTGCGGGAAGGTAGGGCATTATGCCAATGAGTGCAGTGCGAAGCCAACATGTTACAAATGTGGCAAGACAGGCCATATGTCAAGGGAGTGCACTGAAGGTGTAGCTGGAGGTAGTGGAAAGAAGGATGCCGATCAAGCTAGGCCCAGAACTAGAGCCTACATGCTGACCCAGGAACAAGCCAGGCAGATTCCGGATGTCGTCACAGGTACGTTTCTAGTGAACGATGTTTCCGCTTCTGTATTATTTGATTCTGGTGCGAATAGAAGTTTTGTAGCTACGACGTTTAGTAAACTAGCTAAAATGAAAGGCTGCCGAGTGTCTGAAACTTTTGTAGTAGAAACCGCAAGTGACACTTCGGTGAAAATAACAAAAATGGTGAAGAATTGTAAGATAGAGTTAGAGGGACATGAGTTCCCTGTTACTTTGTATGTTATGGCCTTAGGAGGGTTCGATGTAGTCTTGGGTATGGATTGGTTGTCTGAGTTTGAGGCTCAGATAGTATGTAAAAGTAAGATGATAAGGTTAAAGTCATTGGATGGTAGTGCGGTGACGGTTTATGGTGATAAGGAGAGTTATGGGCTTAATGTCATTTCGATGATAAAAGCCGAGGGTTTGTTAAGGCGAGGGTGCGGTGCCTACCTGGCGTATGTTGTCAACGCTACGGCCGAGACGAAAGAAATGAAGAATGTTCCTATTGTGCGCGACTACCCAGAAGTATTCCCTGAGGATCTTCCGGGGTTGCCACCTGAGCGAGAGATAGAATTTCAGATAGATCTAGTACCAGGAGCCCAGCCCGTCGCGAAGGCGCCTTACCGTCTAGCACCGTCCGAGATGAAGGAATTGATGTCCCAACTGCAAGAACTCCTCGACAAGGGTTTTATCAGACCGAGTGTTTCTCCGTGGGGCGCACCGGTTTTGTTTGTGAAGAAAAAGGATGGGAGTATGAGAATGTGCATAGACTATCGTGAGTTGAATAAGCTTACGGTAAAGAATAGATACCCCTTGCCTAGGATTGACGATCTGTTTGACCAACTGCAAGGTTCGAGTTGGTTCTCACGAATAGATCTCAGATCAGGCTACCATCAGCTGAAGGTGAAAGAGGTAGACATCCCTAAAACAGCGTTCCGAACGCGGTATGGACACTACGAGTTCCTTGTAATGTCATTCGGTCTAACAAATGCTCCTGCAGCATTTATGGACATGATGAATAGGGTGTGTCGACCGATGTTGGATAAGTCGGTTATCGTCTTCATCGATGATATATTGATTTATTCAAAGAGTGAGTCTGACCATGCCGAGCATCTGAGAGAGGTATTGGAAGTTCTGAAGAAAGAAAGGTTGTACGCCAAGTTTTCGAAGTGCGCGTTCTGGTTAAGGGAAGTGCAATTTTTAGGTCATGTGGTTAATCCGGAGGGGATTACCGTGGACCCAGCTAAGATTGAAGCGATAACGAATTGGAAGACTCCGCAGAATCCGACTGATATACGAAGCTTCCTAGGGTTAGCTGGCTACTATAGGAGATTCATCGAAGGTTTCTCCAAGATAGCCGCACCGCTGACCGGTATGACCCGTAAGACGATAGTATTCAATTGGGGAAAGTTTCAGGAGGAAGCCTTTGAAGAATTGAAGAAGAGACTCACGCAAGCTCCAATCCTTACTTTACCCGATGGTGATGAGGATTTTGTTGTTTGTGCTGATGCCTCGCATCAAGGGTTAGGTTGCGTGTTGATGCAACGAGGGGAAGGTGATAGCCTACGCGTCTAGACAGTTGAAGGTCCATGAGAGTACTTACCCGACGCATGATTTGGAGTTAGCAGCTGTAGTGCATGCTCTTAAGATATGGAGGCATTATCTGTACGGCACTAAGTGTACTATCTATACAGATCATAAGAGTTTAAAGTACTTCTTCGAGCAGAAAGAACTGAACATGAGGCAGAGAAGATGGTTAGAATTGATAAAGGATTACGACTGTGAGATTAAGTATTACCCCGGTAAAGCTAACGTGGTCGCTGATGCGTTAAGTCGGAAGAATGAGGAAGTCCTTGCAACAGTGAAGTCTTACAAGTTGATCATGAACTCAAGTCTTTTTGAAGAAATCATCAAAGTGCACTCAGAAGTGTTAGTAGACGAAGGGTTAGTAAAGAAAGAAAGGATTTATGGCCAGCAAGATGAGTTGATGGAAAACACTCATGGAGTTAAAACTAGATTTGACCGTATGTGGATTCCACGCCATGGTGATCTTAGAAGTCGAATCTTAGATGAAGCTCATAAGTCAAGGTACTCAATCCATCCTGGAGCTACAAAGATGTACCAAGACCTGAAAAGAGATTACTGGTGGCCAGGAATGAAGAGTGATGTAGTGGATTATGTTAGTAAGTGCTTAACTTGCTTACAAGTCAAGGCCGAGCACCAAAAGCCTTATGGGAAGATGCAACCGCTAGAGATACCTGAGTGGAAATGGGAACACATCACCATGGATTTCATAACTAAGCTAACTCGTACAGCTAAGCATCATGATACCATCTGGGTGATTGTGGACCGTTTGACCAAGAGTGCTCATTTTCTGCCCATACGAGAGGCCATCTCGTCAGAAACGATAGCAAGCTTGTTCATTAAAGAAATTGTAACCAAGCATGGAGTACCATTATCGATCGTGTCTGATAGGGATACACGGTTTACTTCGAGGTTCTGGAAGAAATTTCATGAAGCTATGGGGACGAGGTTGAACATCAGTACGGCGTATCATCCTCAAACCGATGGACAGTCTGAAAGGACGATCCAAACCCTTGAGGATATGCTACGTGCTTGCGTTTTAGATTTTGGTGGAAGTTGGGATGATCATCTGCATCTGGCAGAGTTCTCCTATAACAACAGTTACCATTCGAGTATTGGTATGCCACCGTTTGAGATGCTGTACGGTAGACGATGTAGAACCCCGGTGTGTTGGGGTGAGATTGGTCAGAAGGAAATGGGAAGTATAGAAGTGGTTCAAGAAACGTCTTCAAAGTTCGATCAGATCAAAGCAAGAATGAAAGCCGCTCAAGACAGACAAAAGTCTTATGCGGATAAGCGGCGACGACCAATTGAGTTTAACGTTGGCGACTATGTGATGCTTAAGGTCTCGCCTTGGAAGGGGATTATCCGTTTTAGGAAAAGAGGAAAGTTGAGTCCGAGGTACATTGGACCGTTCAAGATTGTAAAACGTGTGGGTGAAGTAGCTTACAAACTGGATTTACCCGATGAGTTAGAAGGAATTCATTCAACCTTCCATGTTTCTCATCTGAGGAAGTGTCTAGCTGATGACACGTCTCACGTGCCATTAATGGACGTTGAGGTTGATGAACAATTGAACTACATCGAGCAACCGATAAAGATCGTTGATCGCAAGGAGAAGCAGCTTCGTCACAAGATTATACC
>NW_027492138.1:600000-789185 GCF_021521415.1 Bidens hawaiensis | reverse complement strand
ACCGCACACGTGGTTTCGTTCATGGTTGTTGCTAGAGTAAAGTGTTTCTATTAGCACACTCTATATAACCGAAACAAATCAAATAATGCTATGACTTGTAAACACATATTGAAGAAGTACTTTGTCCTACGTACTTTTGTAATCCGACCTTTATGTATGTCGATGTGTGTTTAAATTGGAATCAGAAAAATGTGACATAGAGATACATGTGATACGAAGGCTAACATATATAATTACTACTCTTGTATTAATAAATAAGAAATTGGTGATTAATCAACATATTTAAAATTAGGGGTTATTTTGACCCGTGAAATTTTTACCCTTAAATGGTTTAAAAACCTAAGAATTAATATGATGCTGACACATCAGTAATAAAAAAAAGGTGAGGAGCAACGTGAAAACGTTTCGACTGTCATGCCTGTTTTTTATTCTTTTATATAGAGTATATAGATAAAAGAGAAATAAATTATTAAATCAAATTATATATTTTTTTTCTTAAAATGAAATGATATAATCATAGCTGTCCTATTATGTGAAACTAAAATAAGTTGATTTTTTTTCCCAAAAGAGTGTTATGGGAAAAAGTATTTACTAGAATGGTGTTCATTTAAAAGTATTTACCAATTTAGTGTTTTTAGCTTTTCTCACTCTTAATATAATTGGGTAACCTCTAATTTTAATAAAAGAAACTAGTTTTAATATTTTGTAAACAACTTTTTTTTATTAAATACGCCTGCAATTTTTTTTAATTTAAAAGAAAACAATTTTTTTTTTAATTTGCATGCCTCACAATATTGAAAGAGTTTTTTCGTTGTATTATTAAAGCATGTTTTTTTCTTCTCTTTTTTTTAATATGCAAGTCTCGTAAGTTGGAAGAATTTTCGTCATATCATTATTAGTATTAAACGGCTTATAAAAAAATAATACATATGTTTGGTTTTTTTCTTCATATCATCTGGTAACTTTTATTATTTTTATAATTTCACTTTTTATATAATCTTCATTTTGATTTAATTATACTTTGTGATAATTTCACTTTTTAGCAAATCATTTTCTTATATACATAAGTGCATTACTTTATATAATAAGATAAAAAGGTATAACATTTTTAGACAATGGCAATATATAAGTTTAGCTTGATGAGGCTACACATGAAATTGTTGTTTGAATTACCATATTTGAATTCAACGGATAAAGAAAAAAAAATTGCCAATGGCAAACTTGATCGGATAAGAATTGTTCACAAGTTGAACAAGGGCTCAGGCTCAAGCTTAAAAACAAACCGACTTAACTCGACTCGTTTATTTTAACATGTTGAAAAGTCAAGTTCAAACTCGACTTGTTGAAAGCTTAAGCTAGCTCGTGGCTCGTCAAGATGGGTCGTTAATTTTTTATTTACAATAATTATATCTAAAAGACAAAAAAATATACACGTAATAAAAAATTTATAGACATAAGAATTTATATAAGGATAATATTTGTTCATTTTTTATTTATAAAGATCAGAAAAAAATTTATGTGTTACATTTGTTATTATATATATATATATTATGTTATTATTATATTAAAAACATGTTTATTTAATAGAAGAAAAATAAGAACATAATTATTTAATTTAAAATAAAATCTTACTTTTAAAATAAATAGTTTGTTTTTATAGGCCATCCAACGATATTATGAGATAGAAATCCAAAAACACTAAATTGATAAATATTTTTGTAGTAACACCTTTCTAGTAAATACTTTTTTCACAACACCCTTTTGGGAAAAAACTCCAATCAACATGTTATCCGATGCGGCGGTAGAGATGAGACCAAACAAATATGACCCGCCGTCTAACATGGCCAAACGAGCTCCTAGGGTTCAGAAGCGGCGCTACAGAATAACAAGATATGTTGAATATATTTTGTGAAGGAAAGTAGAATTAGGGTTTTTATTTATAAGAAGATGGGTTGGGATATTTTTCATTTAAGCCCTCATTTTAACTTTTTAAAGTTTGGTTGGTGAATCCTGTGGGCTGGTACATGGTTTTTGAAAAACTTATTTTGAGTTTTTTCCCGAAAGAGTGTTGTGAGAAAAAGTATTTACTAGAATGGCAAGCAAGTGATCAACAACCGGAAGATGATCAACCAAAGGTATATATATATATATATATATGGTTGCATGTTAAAATGTTGTGAATCTGAAGTATATATGTTAATCGCTTATGGAGTAATATCATTGATCTGTATATATATTAATTCTGAGAATTGCATTGCATGTATATTTGCAGGGTTCGTCTTCTGGTTCTTCTTCAGCGTCCTCATGTGCCAGCTGGTGTTTCCATCTCAGCATATACAACTTCTGGTGCCAGATCATCAACACCTGGTGTTGCCATATCAGCAGGCTCAACAGTATGCACCTGCAAGTGGTTGTGGACCCGTCTATGCGGTTTGTTGATGTGGTTGTGAGCTTGACTAAAATGGGGAAAGAAGCTGAAATGGGGATGGAGTCAAGCTTGAAGAACTAACCGAAGACCAAACTGAATTCAACAAACGAGGTCGGTTGCTAGTTGCACACGCAATATTCAAATAGATGTGGAAGGAGAGATTGGTATCCAATGAGACAACCACATTAGCTGACTCGACCACAATCCCGCGCATTAATCCCTCACATGCTAAAGTGTATAGGGTTAGATAAGTGTCAAAGTATGTTTAGTTAGTAGATGTTATTTTACTAGAACAGGCGAACTTGTAAATAGCAATAGGTTGATTGCCGATCCACCATGTATAAGTACATTCAAAAATCAATAATAATAATAATAACACTTTTGCAATTCAATCTGTTGTTGTTTGATTATTTATTGTTCTTAATTAAACAACAAAGATAAATGGGAGTTAAAGTTGATGCTTTGCTATGCTTATAAACTTGAAAGATTATCATGTTTTCATTTCATCGAAATATATTTTTGTTTATATCTTCACGTGATTATTATATAAAATTCGTGATTCAAACAGGCAACTTATATGCAGTGATCATAAACCTAAACATCGTTAGTTTTGAAACTGTACAGGATTAATTATCTCTAAACACCTTAATATTCCTGCAAACAGCCCGGTATGTATATCATCAGAAATAGGCGTCCCCTGTTTGTATATAAACTAGTATTATATGAACGAGCATTCAACTGAACGTCCACAAACCTAGATAAGCGAGCATGAAGATTGTTCGTGTTCGTTCATTTAATAAATAAACGAGTTACATTCGTTTAATGATTCACTAAACGTTTGATTCATTTACACCATTTAAGTGATTCTTCATGATGTGATTCTATTAAAAAAAAATTGTTACGATTTCGGTAAGAAATCCATAATTCCATATTACACTAAATAATACCAATTGATCATCTCCAACAAAAGCATTTCAAGTATCTCCTGCAGTGATAGGAGTAACCCAATTGATCTTATCTGGTGGGGCATTGCTAAATGATGAATCTACTTCTTTTCTTCACTGAATCATATGAACCAAAATTGTAATAAAACATGCACCTCAGTCAAACACAAAGTCAATCTGTGACATAAAAGTTCCATTGAATCATATGAATCACAGTGACTTGCACCTTCCATATACTGTTTTGGGGCCACACATCTAAGATGTACCCAAACAAGTCGGAAGGCGAAACTGATGTGTGGCTCAACAGCAACAATAATAACAGTATGCAACTGCAAGTCTGCAGGTGATCGTGGACCCTGCAATGCGGTTTCTTTAGTTTGGCTCAAAAAGGAAAGAAGCTAAACAGGAATGCAATCGAGCTTTTGGAGTGAACAGAGATTCCAGAAAGTTTAGTCAGTGACTCGGGTTATCAACTTCTCCCAACGCTGATAACTCCATACCATGGTGATCGAGAGTTAACTGAAGATCATGCAGATTCAACCAAAAGCATGTAGCAATTAGGTTGCTTGTATTTAAACTTATGATTTGTGAAATTCTAACTTTGGTATTATCGTAAAGTAAGATTATCATGACAGACTAATTAACAACCATGTTAGCTAGGATTTGTAAATGTTGTGATGGTTACAAAGTAACTGCATTTGCAGTTACATAACCGTTGTATATAAATAAAGAACACGATCAAAGACACCAAAATCTATCAATTTCATTCAATCCTTGGAAGTAACATTGTTTACTTTCTTGAATATACACTTTGTTGTGACTTATATCCAATAAAGTGACATCAGAGCGAATACCAAGCTCGATCTAATATAAAATTTCGATGCCCTCAACCTCTCAAAACAAATACCATGAAAGGGAAAAGACTGGAAACGCGAAATTGTTACTAATGCAGAGAACAGGGCCATTTAATTGCAGAATGTCGAATGGAAGATCGTGACGAAGCAACTGCTCTTATCTGAGAAATAATGGATATCGGCACCCCTGATCAAATTCAACACATTGTTTACTTTCTTGAATATACACTTTGTTGTGATTTATATTCAATAGTCGTGCTTTCAAGAGGCTTGTCTACACCTTCATATCTTTAACATCTGTTTAAAAGCATCTAGCACAACTTGAAGAAGAAAATTCACTTTTCTCAGCAGTTTTAAAAGAATTAAGAGAAATTTACCCCTTTCCAACACTACTAGAAAATATACCTTTAATGACACGCCAACTATGACACACGCTAGTTTTATGGCGTGTAAAAAAAATGTGTCATAAAATTCTGTCATCTTCTATAAAATTTGAAGAAAGGATGACCCGTTTTGTGTGTGTCATCTTTTAGGCTCTGTTCCAGAGTTTAGTTTGTTGAGAGAAAGGAAAAGAAAGTAAAAGAAAACAAGAAATAAGGGTGTTCCAGAGTTTTTTAAAAGGAGAAATGAATAGAAAAGGGTGAGGTTTGAAAGGAAAATTAAGACTTATCTTCATCCTTCCAAATTGGAAGGAGTCAGTGAGAAAGGAAAGGGGCAAATTACAAAACTGCCCCTCTTCCTATTTATATTAGCTTATCATTGTTCTTTGTTTTCTGGAAACGAAATTACAGTCCATCACCATCACCTCGACGCTACAAGCACAACTCCACCTGCAAATCCATTATTCTAATCCTGCAGTGAGTATTATCAGGTATTTTAATTAATTTCTACACTTTATTTATTTTGATACTAACAGGTAGAAATTAAATTACTTTATTTTAATATTTGTTGTTTTCTGCACTTTATTTTAGTGTGCAATTCAATACCATGCTTGTCTTCGGGGTATTTTAGTAAAACTCTAATTTTCTTGGGGTATTCAAATTACTTTAGTATGTAATTCTTAACTTTTCTTGGGGTATTTTAGTAAAACTTGAATTTTCTTTCTTTTTTCTTTTAACCCGGGAACACTAATTTGTTTTTGTTTCCTTCCTTTTTCATTAAACTCGGAAACACAAATTAAAATCATACATTTTCTTTTCATTTCCTTTCTTTTCTCTATTAATTCCTTTCCTTTTTTTCCTTTTGTTAAATGAAACTCGGGAGGTCATAACAAAAAAAATACGGAATACACTTTTAAGTATGTGTGTCATCTCTAGGTGTCACTTTATAATTTCTAAATCTCGCGCCACCCCAATTCCTTCAGAGCTAGGGTTATGACAATTTCGAGCCGATTCCTTCACGCAGAGGCGATTTGATTCAACCTTGCACAAACCCTATTTCTTCACAAACATACATCAATTCCTTCACACAGAGCCGTTACGTGGATTTCTGCACAAACACGAGCCTAGTTATATGCTTGATTACGAATTCAAAGCACATGCTGATATAATTTTGTGTTTATTGCAATAATGTGAGTTTATATTTTAATATATGTTGTAATTTGTTGCGAATTTGGAGTTTTATGGTTGAATATAGCTGTATGAGTGAAATTGAGAACCCTAGGTTTAATCTGTGTAGAACGTAACAATATGATTTTTTATTTCAACGTTTTTTGTTTTAGTTTTTAATTACCAGATGTTAATTTTGTTGTTTGATGCTTGAAGTTAGGAATTACTGCATTTTTTTTCCTTTTTAGGTTTTGAATTTTGAAGCGTTAATTGAGGAATGAATAATCTTACGAGCTTGCTGTAATTTTGTGTGAATTTGGTTAAAATTAGGGTTTTGTTTCAGAGAGTGGGCAATACATTCAAATTTATCGTATGTTTGGGCCTGTAGTTAGGTTATTTATCATTTAGTATAAGAAAATTGCTTTATGGTGTTATAGGGTAAAGACTTGCACAAAACAATAAATTTATTTGTTTTCTGTTTTGCTGTGTGTGTTTTTTTTTTATTGTGAATTTTGGGGAGTATTCATAGGCATGTTGACAATTTTATGAAACTTTGGGTAGCAATTGGAATTAGGGTTTGGTTTGAAGGGATGAAGAAGATAAACAGTGAGTGAATTGTGTAAAGTGTTTGCAACTTTTATCATTCCTAATGTCAGTTATGATTATTTGCAACTTTTATCATTCCTAAATATGTCTATGTGTGTAGCTAATGATTAGCTACACACTAGGGATGAGCATTTGGTACCGGTACCGTACCGATACCGTACCGGTACCGGTACCGAAAATCCCGAACCGAACAAATTCGGTATCGGTACCAGTACCAAAAATTGACAAAATTCGGGATCGGGAAAATCGGTACCGGTACCGGTACCGGTTTTTTTCTGTAGTACCGGTTGAGTACCGAAATTTTTATACCAAATTCAGTTTAATAGTTTATATAAACCGTCACCAACTCAGTTTGCTTAACAAATACACCGCGTTCATACACCACCTCCTGTGCTTAACAAAACTCAGTTTGATCATATTTGAGTTTTGATCACATGGAGTTAAACTTGTTTTTTTTGATCATATTTGACTTTAGTATCTTTTGGTACGAGCCATTTCCCGGTTTGGTAGGTTAATAGGTTTATGCTTGAAACATTTGTAACAAATTATGTGTTTTGGTATAAACCTTAAGGTTTTTATATGTTTGCTTGTTTTAATTTTTACGTGTTTGCTTGTGTGTTTATTCATGACATGAATGATGAATGTGGCGATTATATTTGTTAAGCGAGCTGACTGTGGCTGTTAATACGGTGACAGCAGCAATTCAAATGTTGCAGCTGACTTTTTTCAAGTCAACTGAATATTTGCAGCAACAATTTCCAGCTGACTTTTTTCATACTATTATTATTATTATTATTATCATTTTTATTATTATTATTATTAATGATGAAATTTAAATAATCCAGTGTGGCAATGCAGGAAGTGGAGGAAGTGTATCCATGTGTGGTACATTTTTAAGTGATCATGATCAGAAGTAATTGTCAAGGTGCTTTGTTAACTGATATGGTGAGTCACTTCGATCGTCTCTGTAGTTAAAGTTAAACGGTACTGGTTCGATTCATGTACATGTCTATATACAATTAATTAAAACCAAAATCTATCAAATTAACGAGTTCAAATGGTCTAAATGTGTAATGCAGGGCCGTTTGTACCGCGAAATCCAAAGTGTTTGTGGGCCCGAAACACAGTATATAAACGGGAGGGTGAAGTTCATGTTGCTGATTTTTTATGGTATTCGGCTGCTAGAGTCTAGGCGAGATGCTTTGATCGTGCTGAAATTGCTCAGGTTATTAATGCAGCTTGTAGAAGCCGAGATGCTTTGCCACAGGTTAGTGTGCTGACTTTTAACTCGTTTGAACTGGTTTGGATTTTCTGACACGAAATTCCCAGGTTTGGGTTTTGTATAAACGGGTTTGGGTCACTTTGAGCCTTTGAGGTTAGCTAAACGGGTCGTGTTCGTGTCAATTCGACGGGCTGACATGCTTAACCCAACTGTTTTTAATTTTATGTTTTTACAATATATGTTTTATGTCATAATTTTTGTTCGGGTTAAACGAATTAAATAAAGTTCGGGTTAAACGAGTCGTATTCATGTCAATCCGCGAGCATTATTTTCGTGTTCAGGTTATACGTCTGACACGATTTTCAGGGCCGTGTTGTGTTCGGAGTGATTTGTGTCATTTTCTCGGGTTCATGCCATGAACTTTGACCGAATTGTATGTTTATCAGGATATCCAAAAGGACTGGATCCTGGTAATCACCAGAAGTACTTCAAAATTTCTTTGATCTGGAGCAATACCCTCTTCTATCAGATGATACTCATAATTTTCAGGTAATTATTAATATAAAAAAGCTATCTTTCATATGACAAAAGTATCTCATTTTGTGGAACCATTAAAAAGAAGTCATTTTACAACAGTGGAGGAAATTCGGTGCCAAATCGGTACCATACCGAAAAACCGGTACCGGTACCGGTACCGAACTGTTATTTTCGGGATGGGATCGGTACCATATATTTGCATTTTTCGGGATCGGGATTTTCGGTACCGGTACCGTCCCAATCTCATCCCTAAGGTAATGTATGACTTGGAAGATAAAATCAATCAAGTTGTGTTCCCAGGACTTCAATGGTGTCCACACACTCATTCCATACAGGTCAAGTTTACTGAATGTGCTAGTATTTATATTTGTTTTGCCAGTTTTGCCTTTTTTATGTTTACCCCATATTGGTCAGACATGTGAAATGAAAATTTTAAACTTGTTGTATGATGCTAGTAGAACACATATGGTTATTTTGGGCCTGAAATGGTGTATATAAAAGCAAATGAAGTAGAAATCACACATTTGAAAGATTATTGTTTATAATTATTTTTTTATGCTTTAGGAACTCTTGCATCAACATCCATAAGATTTCCGAAGGATGATTTTATCAAAGTTGCAGAGTTATTTGATACTACAGTCAAGTTGGCCCTTAAAATTAAGGTTGCTTCTGCAGGTTAGAGATACTCTTATCTTACCACTTGATAACTAGTTTTGACTTTTAGGTAGTTTTCCACTTTAAAGATTGAAGGGCTCTTTAAATTGATTGCATCTCTAGAAATGAATATAATTAGGCTTTGAGTGTAGGTAAACTTAGAAACAAATCATATAGGTTTGACCTCAAAAGTTCACAAAATAGACTAATGTATTCTACAAAGCTCTTATTGTTCTGTTACCAATGCATCTCTAGAAATGAATATAATTAGGCTTTGACTTTAGATGTCAAACATGTTAAGTTTCAACTTTCAACCCAAACATTTTGAGAAATTCTGACAATAGTCTGAATATCATCTTGTGAGATTGAGGCTTAAAAATTAAAATCAAGTAGTTAGGTTTCTTACTTATTCTGTTCTAATTATTTGCACTGATTCAAAAAAAATTCTCAGGTTAGGAGAAGGAAAGATGAGTACATAGATGTTGATATGGTTGAAAATCGTGAAGAATGGTCAACTTTTGTGGCAAACTTCAATTTTCGATGAAATTTTGTATCGGCGTTAATGTAATTTTAACTTTGAAATGTTTGTAATTTGTATTTTATAAAATATTGTGTGAAATGGATTTTTTTTGCTATATATGTATATTATTTGTATTATTAGACGTTAATTGTCTAATATGACAATAGTAATTCTATAAACAAATATTTTTTTAAACACTTAAAACCATGACACGCACTTGTATGTCAAAAATGTATGTAATAAACGTTTGTCATAAACAGATGACTCACAATTACGCGTCATCTTTCTTTTATGACATGGCCTTCCTTGACACGTGTTTGCATGTCATCTACCCCTTTAATGACGCGCATTGCACGTCATTAAAGGTATATTTTCTAGTAGTGCAAATCCCTTAAATTAGTCACTCCCATCAAGGTTTGACTTTAGAACTTGACTTTGTCTTTTGACTAAAACAGAAACTTATAATTTGACTTGCTGTTTGCTTTTTTAGAATTGTGCATGGTTCATATGATTCAATGAAGAAAAACATTTTAAGAAAAGAAGAAGATTCATCATTTAGCAATGTCTCCCCAAGCAGGAGCAATTTAGGAATGCTTTTGTTGGTGATGAAGTGTTTTCGGATTCTATGAAGCTGAGAAAAAGATTCATGTTCATCATCAATAACACCAAACACAATCAACAGGTATTTAGTGTAATCTAACTGAAATCATAAAATAATTCTAGTAAATTTATTTGTTTAATAGAACCACTTACAAATAACATATTTATCATTCAACAAATGTACTCATTTATTTATTAAACGGATGTGGAAAGTATTTTATGATCATTTAGTTAAATGAACAAAGTGCAAACACTAACATTCTACGTGCTCATTTATTTACGTGCGTGTGTGGACGTTCGATCAAGTGCTTGTTCATATATATTTTTATATATAAACAGGGGCATGCTGATTTCGCATTGAATAATATGTTGGAGAACCGCATTCTACATAGTGCAACGAAGATAATTAAAGTAGTAGGAGAGATAAAGCGGACCGTTTCTTAACCGTCTTATACATCACATTGAAAGCACTGTGTTATTTGTAATTTTTTAATAGATTAAAAAAAAAGTTCACTGAATTGCAGTCTCCGTGGGAGTAGCCCCCCCCTTAAAGGTAAGGTTTGCTCTCATCTCACCTTTCACAGACCCTATTATGACTTGTGAATGGAACATTACCGGTATTGTTTGTTTTGCATCTTTTCATGTATGTTCACACATCTATTAAGTAAACTGTATACCAATTTGTGTCTGTTTGTTTTGTTCAGTTAAAATCACTCGAACAAAGACGGGTAAGCTTCGTTCGTGTTTGATCATTTCGTTTGCACATATTTCTGATACACGAGGGCTGTTTGCAGGAATATTGAATCCAAGAAGATACATTTTTTTATCAAAACCCGTCCATCATTAAAAACTCTCTATATACGAATACCCATTTCTTATTTACTTACTATAATGTTAAGTGTAAATGGTTCTTATTCTACTTCGTTTTCTTGTTTTTAATGTTTTTCCTGTCAACTCGTTGTGATTTACAAATTACGTTAGTTTTTGTGTAACATTGTCCTATATCTTTGTCACATTTATCTGAATCCATTTTAAACACACATCCACGTACACAAAAACCGGATTATACAAATGGGACTACGTACTACTTCAATTATCCCCCACGATTATGTGTTTTCAACTCATAATAATATGTGATTTGTTGGTCGGTGATTAGCAACAACCATGAACGACACGACATGATTGCATATCTAGAGCTTATTGCTTGTAGGTCCCAAAACGACCACCGAACGGTTTTGCTCTCGATAAGCGTGTCGAGACGGGTGCGGTAAATCAAACGATCGAACAAAAATATAAAGATAATAAGTATAGTGAACGACTCCGTAATCGGTAAAAGATTAATAACATTAAGCTAGAACCGACGCACCCAAGGTGAGCTCCCTTGGGTGGTGATTTACATCTTACAAACACACACATACAAAGACAATAAATGTCATATTTATAGCCTAACATGTTTCGCTTTTCCCCCGTTGAAGCTAAACACGTGTCGAAGCTCTCGTCTCGGATCCGGTTTTGCTCACCGACATTAATAATTATCTTGACCAAAATATATAACTGGTTTTCGTCATTTGATATCGCAAGCCACTAAAATTGGCCTTACATTGCTTTTGTATAGATTTCAAAGTATATTTTTACATGAAAATTAATATGTTCATGATATGTTTAATATTACAATAGAAACATATATGCATAATCAACTTGTTTTTTTAAACCACCAAACGAACTCAACCCAGTAAAGTCTACAAAGCTAATACTAATTTAAGTCGGTATTTATGCACAAGGTAATGTTTGAAAAACTAATATATAAAATAAATTTTGTATTTTTGAGTATATCTCTACATGCACATGTAATTAGTTATTAAAATAGTTCTCCAAATATTCATTCTTCTAGTGTTCGTGATTGAAAATGTCTTCTTCAATAAACACATCATTTCCTTCTTTGAGTGTCTGTTTTCCAAGAAATAATGGTGTTTGTATTTGAAATACATACCATATATCTGTCCGTCGTCTATTATCTGTTCCTGCATCGATGTATACATCGGAATTGTCTACGTGCTGTAATTGATCAGTGGTGCCGATATCCATTATTTCTCGGATAAGAGCAGTTGCTTCTTCACATTCGTCCAATGAACATTTAGTCCTGTTCTCTGCACTAGTAGCAATTTCATGTTTGCAGTTTTTTTCCTTTCATGGTGTTTGTTTTGAGCTGGTAAGTGATGACACATTATTTGATATAAATCACAACAAAGTGTATTTTCAAGAAAGTAAGCATTGTTGGTTTCAAAGATTAGAATGAAATCGATAGTATACACATGCAGAAGTTAAATTTCACAAGTCGTAAGTTTAAATACAAACAATATTACAAATGACAAGATTATAATTTATAACATCTTTAATTCAGCAACCAATAATCTGGAATCTTTGTTCCCTTTGAAAGTTTGATTGCATTCCCAATTACATTCTTTCCTCTTTGAGCCAAACTAAAGATTTGTGATTCTTGAAGGACGCGGTCTTTAGTCATGCGTCCTGGGAGCCCACAAGCCACCTCAACAAACCACACTGCAGGGTCCACGATCACCTGCAGCTGCATACTATTATTATTGTTGCTGTCAGAGCCACACATCAGTTTCGCCTAAGGACTTGTTTGAGTACATCATCAGATGTATGGTATCGATTGCTCCAAAACAGGATGCCCTCCCTGTTACCTTGAAAAGCTACTCAAAATCGTCAATCCCTTTTGAATGTACAACAACTGCAAAGACAGATGGGCCAAGAATTTGGCGGGTCACTCGGGTCAATCGAATTTGTACAGACCTTTTTGACATGATCAAGATAGCTTACCCGTTTCTATCTCAGTCCAACCCGTTACCCGACGTGTGCAGCTTACTATGGATGACTAGAAACACCGAAAAACCAAACCATGACCAAATAGATTGAAAAACTGATAGTTTGGTAATTAATGTTTTTTATACTACTTAATTAATATGGTTCGGTTATGGTAATATGTGTGTAAATAACATTCATAGATTTACTAATAGAAATTAGCTTGAATGCATCAACATCTAAATTAAGCCAATGGTTAACCGGCCAACCGAACTGTTTATAACTCAAACTGATCAAATATGAAAAATTTAAAACCTGAACATATCGTATTTAAAATAACAACTTTTTGAGAACCATACCTTTGGTTGATCGTCGGTTTCTTCCTCTTCCGGATTTTGAATTAAATCAAACAGCCGTTTAGTCAATTCTTTGTCACTTCCGTTGAGTGTAATTTTCCATCTATGCGTTCCAGTTTTGGCTGTCATAACTCCATCTTGATATTGAAAGAGGGCCACCCCAAAATCAGCCACCTTTACAGCAAAAGGAAATATGAACAAATTGAAGTTTCACTTAAATTTATAAAACTTATGTAAAATTGTGTGTTTATTAGATTTTGAGTATTAAGCGTGTTTATTAACGAAATCAATTTAATAATTAGGCACTTGATTCACATATTACCAGTGTTTTCACGACAGAAAATTTAAAGCGGCCATAATTGGACCGCTGAACGAATTATGAAACTGGACCGGATTTTCAGTTATCATAATTTGCTTTCGTTTATTTCCATCAAAAACTCATTTTAAAAATAATTTTCCTCAAGACTCCATATATTTTGTTTAGTTAATTGCAAATTCACACCAAAACATAGAATATTTTCGCAACAAAAGAGATACCTGAGAATGGTTACTTCATGACAAAACTCATCTTCCAATGTTTGAAATGACATCTTGACCAACATAAGAAATAAAGATTGTAAGGAGCAAATAGAAAATGCAAATGCAGTATAGAAATACTTCAAAATCACAACTTTTTAACATGCAATCGTATATACCTTTGCTTGATCATCGGTTTCATCCTCATCCCGAACTAGGGTACTCCATGCTAATCGACGGATAAAAAAGCTTTCGATTTGCTACATCCGCGCTCGCAACACTTTTAATTTCTTCAGCAATTGAAGGGTATTCGCATCCGCTTCAATTTCGAACATAAAATAAAAAAAATAAAAATTAAAAAGCTACTTTTGGGTGTATCTTCTGTTTTATAAACATAATTTATTTTTCTTGAATCAAGAATCACAATTTGGTCTAACATGTTATCAATTGCATAAAAGTTTTCTTTTGATAAAAAAGTCAATTAGTTGAGCAATAAATCTAATAGACCTATTTGATCTATTTGATGAGTTTTGCGATGGGCTGCAGGAAGACGGACATTGAGTGCATGGACCGGGCTAGCTCGTCTTGAGTAATGGTGGCTGAACCGAAATTCAAACCGGATCCAAAACCCAAAAATCCAAATAGAATAGAAAAAACCAAACTGAAACAAAATCCTACGGTTTGGTTTTATGTTTTTGAAAAATCAAACTAACGGTTCAGTTTTGGTTTTGCATGTAACAAAAACCAAAAAACCGAACCGAACCGAAATTCTAGATGTTTATTTTTTAGTTTTTATTTTAAGTAATTTATAAGAATATAATATACACGTAACTCAAATAATTTTGCCAAATGTATGAAAGTCTATTGGTTAACAATTAACAAAATTACTTCTACCTAAATTCATTTTTTCCAACAAACTTTCTTTTCGGCCTAAAATGTTCAAGGGTCAAATGGTAAAAACCGAAACCAAAACCAAAACGATAAAACTAAAAACCGAAACTTGAAAACCCGAAACCAAATGGTTTTTGAAGAAACACTAAATGACCCCGACAGATTAAGAATAATCTTAGGGTTAAGTAGATGTTTCCCACGAGGGTTAGGTCCGGCAAAGATGGTTATTCTTCTCGACCTGCAAAACAGACACCGTAAGCTCGTCACTGAGAAGGGGGGGGGGTTCCTCCTTGTGACCACCCTCCGGCGTGAGAATCAGACTAGATTTCTCTGAATATAAGTGTATAGAGAGAGAAATAGCTAGAGAGAAGATGATGATACCGTTCCAAGGTGTTGGAGTATTTATAGCCGAAGGTAGGTTTCTAAGCAGGTACGGCCAGCTGTATATAATATTCCTTTTCCACCAACTATGGGCTACGTTCGTGCCACGATGGGAGTTGGTGGGTAGGCAGCGGCTGATAGTGACATTTTGTAATGGAGCGTGCTCCTCCTCGTACTATTGTCAGTGAGCTGTCACCCTGTGATTGGTTCATGGGTTGCTTTTGTCAGATCTTGTCCATTTGTCCATACCTTGGTAGGTATAGTACAAAAGATCTTCTAGAAGCGTACGGACTGGCTCTTTTGGGCGGGAATATTCCCGCCCTGCTCATTCCTTCTTCAGGTGACATTGCTGAAGTATAAGAGTTAGTGCCTTGTGCGTGTAGCCTTACTGTTAGTGCGGGTAGCCTTCCTTCTTGGCTTGTACCCACAGCTGCGGGAACAGGCATGGTACTGTACCAAGGGAGGCTTTCCTGCGGGGACAGCTGGCTTACTGCGTGTAAGGTCTTCATCTCTCTGAGCATGGTGGTTCCTGCGGATCCAATTGGTCTTTGCGCAGACGTACCTCTTCAAGGTGAGTCTTGCGGGTCCAACTGGGCTTTGCGGGAACCTACCTCTTCAAGTCCCCCCAGTCCATTGTTCTTCTCATGAATTGTTAATAAGTGAGAGGAACTTTTGGACTTTAAGCAAGGGGTTTTGAAAAGGGGGTTTTCGTTTTTTAAGGTTCTCCGTGGGGATTTTTCCCGCAGTTTTCCTAATGTCACTTGCAGAAAATTCTCGATTTTTCTGCCTGATCTTTGGGTATGATGCGGGTAGGTGTGTAACCTCTTCGCAAGTCGGGAGCGTTGAGTTTCACTTGTGTAGATTCTCCACGAGGTTTTGGTAGTTTTAGACATAGTGATCAGTTATGTTAAACAACTAATTCCACCTTGAAGCTTCAAAAAATCTAGTTCTCAACGTTCCCGCCATGCGGGGGTGTTATTTCTCTTTCCGCAAGCATGGCCCATAAGATCGATCTTCTTGGTTTCAATTCCCTGCAAGTGCTAAGTATGTGAAGGGTTTCGCCTTGACACTGTACCCGCACTTGTCTTATAGTTTCTTGTTTTCCAAGGTAAGGGGGTATATTCCCTCTTATTTTTGAATCTTTTTGAAATTCGGAGAGTTGGTGAAAGGATAAGGATAGTCCAAACGGTTGAAGGGACGTTGGCGTCTTCTGACGGTTTCAGGATGTGCAGGAAGTTATGACGACGTGACAGCATGTGGTCAATCAGGACGCTTTTTCAGGCGCGAGTTTCATGACACGCGCCATTCTGATACATGTTGCCAGCTTACTTTATCCACACGTGTCGCCGTGTCATTGCGCCTGCGCTTTCTCTCTCATCCACATTAAATTCATCGCATTCATTGCGATGGGTATATAAGGGGGAGAGGGTGTATTTCGTCCATTATCTTCACTTCACTCTCCTTTTCCTTTTAAGCGATTTCCGGCGAATACTCATCTTTTCCGGCGAGCATTCTCCTGAAACCGCTTTCTTTCCTCAACATTAAGAAATGTCTTCTTCTCATGACCCAGAGATTAATGTCGAGGAGTCCGACGTTTACCCCGAGAACTCGACGTCCATGTCCGATAAGGACGATAAGAGTACTGCTGGCGAGTGTCAGTGTACTCTTTCTGTCGATGTATACCATTACATCGTCAAGAAGTTCATGCTGGAGCCCTATGAGCCAGAGTTCCCGGAGGCCGACCAGACGGTATACGACGCTCCTAAGGGCAAGATAGGGGTTTACGCATCGTTCTTCATATATGGGAATCTAAGATTCCCATTAACGAAGTTTGTATACCGTGTTTTAGAGAAACACGGTGTTCATTTGACAGAGGTGCACCCAATGGCAATTGCTAAAGTTCGCCATTTCGAATGGGTGTGCCGTATTTTGGATATCGAGCCTCGAGTCGACTGCCTGATGACCTTCTATACCTGGAGGTGCGTCCAGGGTTGGTAGTCCCTTGTCACTCGGATTAAGGGTTTGAAGATCTGCACTACCGAGCGTAGTCTCCGCTCTTGGAAGCGTGAGTTTTTCTACATTTCCGCTCGCGTCGTTCCCATTGCGATGACGTTCAAGAATGGGAGGGCACTCCCTAATCTTCCGGCTTCCAATTACCAGGAGACGGAGTGGTTCACCAAGATTTCCCAGATTCGGACTCCTGTTTATCGCTTCGCGGAGTCTGGGATGGTCATGCTTGGGATGAGCCCCGTGTGGAAGGATGCCGGGTCTGGGATGCCGCAAATACCCATCGTTCTTGAATACGGTTTGAACTATATTCCTTATGGTATGCTCCGTCTTTTGTGTTAGTTTAGGATTTCCTTCTAACATTGTTATCATTTTTATTTCAGAGGGGAAGGACTTACAGTCGCTCTTCCACCCGCGGGAGACTGGTGGTCCCGCGTGGTTGGGTACTCGTGATCTTGATGAGAACGAGTTGCCCATTTTGGAGAAGACTGCGGATAGATTCGTAGAGGTCTACCCGCTAGGCCACGAGATTTTAAGCGCCACTCGGCCAGGTAAGGAGTTCTTTAATCCTCGTCCTCTTCATGCTCACACATCTGTTGGAATTCCTCTGATCTTGTCATCTTCTGATGAGGGATCCGCAGATGGGCCTTTTATCGTAAGGAAAAAGAAGGCGGCCAGCGTGAAGGGCAAAACGAAGGTTGCTACCTTCGTTGACTTGGTGAATCAGTCTGATTCCGAGACTGAAAGTGAGGAAGCGGAGAGGAACCTTGGTGGTGGTGACGAGACTATTGTCTCTGAGGTTGAGACAACGACTGTCACTTCCAAGTCGCCAAGCATTGCGAAGGTAACTGGCGTGAAGAGGCCATCTTCATCGGGTCCATCTCCGCCTATCAGGGCTTTCAAGATCAAGAAAACCAGTAAGTGTACTTTTTGTGTACCTTTTCCGCATCTCCTTCCGCCTTTGTTTTGATATCTTAAAGGTTTTTCTTTGTGCAGAAGTAGACTTATCTGCTTTTGAAGAGAGTGGTGCGGGAGGAAGTGGTTCGGGACCCACGACGATAGGTTTGGTCAACCTATCCGAGGCGATGACCCAGGCGGCTGCGCCTGTTTCTGGTACTGGTTCAGTTGTTTATACTGTTGAAGCAACTGTTCCGGTTATGACGTCGTCTGTCATGGCTGCTGTGCCAACGATGGCGTCCACTTTCGTTGCTGCGTTGAGCAGTTCAACTTCTTCGTCGGCCGTCAGTGCCATATTTACTACATCGTTCACCGGACCGGCGGTGACTTTTTCTGTGAGCTCATCTGCAGCGGCTACCACGGTTATGAGTTCATCCCAAATGAGTTCATCTCCGATGGTCTCTACCTCTATGGCTTCTACAGTGTCACATTCGGCGTCGACTACTTCGTCCTTGGCCGGTTCTTCAGGTATGTTTAGAGTTGGGACCTCTAGACTTACCTCTGTTGATGAGGGGGTCCGATCTTTGCCTCCTTCCCATCTCATTGACCTCTTGGATGGATATCCTTTAGGTTCGGGTGATGGGTTTAGCGGCTATCGGCCTGTTATCGACCTTACAGGTGCGTGGGGTTACTTAGGCCTGTTATCCATCGTTAGTCATTTTTTCTTAACTGTTTTTTTTTTTTTTTTTTTTTTTTGCAGTTTCAGATTCCAATGAGGTCTATGCCCCAAGGTGGAATATCCGCCAAGGGACAACTCTCAGGACGGCTGCAGACTGCGTCGACTGGACGCGCCATGCCGCTTTAAGTGGTGCATTGGGGGAGGCCATGGTTAGTTACCAGGAAGGCCGGTTGTCCACCGAGCTCCGAATTCTACTCGCCCGGATGCAGCCGCGTGTCGAATTACTTTGTCGTGAAAACGATAAGTTAAGGACTGCGCGTAGCTTGGAGGGGGCTCAGGTGCGATCGCTGAGGGAAGAAAACAAAAAGCTTGCCGCCACCGCTGCTGAGAGGGAAAAGGCCTTCAAGGACCTTGAGGCCGAAATGCAAGCTAGGCATGAGGCCCGTTCCAAGGCTACTCAAGCTGTTAACGAACAGCTTAGGTTGGCCAAGGAAACTGCACGCAATGCGACTGAAAGGGCCTCAAAAGCTGAAGCTGTTGCTGAGCCTCTACGCGCTGAAAATGAAGAACTGAAAGCTAAACTGGAGAAGCTTCAGCAGGCTCATGAGGCTTTAGCTCTGGAGGACGCCAAGAAGCTACAAGAGCTCTTGGATCAGAAGGGTGTGCTTGATCGCACTGAGCGTAAGCTTAAAGACGTTGAGGAGGCTGCTGCCAAGGAAGTGTTGCTTGCCAACTTAAACAAGAATGAGGCCGAACGCGCACGCGATCAAGCTCACGCTACCCTTCAAGAGGCTCTGTCCAATAAGGATTGGCTTCTATGAGAAGCGTTGTCGCAGGTACGCATAGCTCAATTATTCTTTGCTTTTTGCTCTTTTTGCTTTTTATACTTAGAAAAGTTTTTTTTTGTAGGTTGTGCATCGGATTTTTGCGAACACATCCTATGATGATGCCATGAGCGCAGCCCTCAACGCTTCTCATGAGGATGGAGAGAAAGTTGGTTTCCTACTTGGCTTAGGATTTGCAGAGAAAGGCATCTCGCCTTCCAAATTTCCTCTACATGATGTTGATACTGAGGCTGCCTATGACCAAGCTGTGAACCAGTATGATGCTTTCTCTCATCCGGTCGTAGAGAAGGTGAATGAAGTTGCTGCTGCTGATGATGGGATAGCTGTTCTCAAAGCTTTCCTTGAACAGCCGCAGCCAACTGATGGTGCGGGTTCAAGTGGGTTTGGAGGGAGTGGTCCCGAAGCCTGAATCTTGATTCCTCCAAGCCGTTAGGATAGATTTGTGCCTTTTGTAGGCGGGTAGATACCTTAGCCATTTTGTAATGTTTGAACAGCTTTTATCGTGAATATAAATGTTTGGTTAATGCCTTGCCTTGTAAACATTATATGATTTGCTCATGCATATTTTAGTTTAACTTAGCAATTTTCTAAGTATTTTGAATAAGTTAACCTTTCGACGCGTGTCAGATAATAGGTTAATGTTCTGTTTCCTCTATCATGATTGTGCGGGTAGGACCGTCACTTTCACTTAGTAGGATGACCAAACTTCATCTATATCTGACCTGCGTGAAGGTTTTCCTCATATTCCCCTTAGAAATTTTTACTGTTTTTGTGTTTATGCGGGTGTGCCGCTTTCCACACGCAACGACTTACTTCCTCCCTCACTTATTTATGCGGTGAATACCGGCATATCAGTGTGGTCAGTTCATAAGTATAAAGGTAAGGCTATCAACATCAATGTGATAAGGAGAATCATTTCCATTAGAAGTGGTTCTAGGCCTGTTCGTTACAAGTTTGGAATTGATCTACATGTAGCATCTGCGTAATTGAGCTCCATTCCATGTTCTTGGGATGGGGGTGCCATCGAGCCTTTCGAGCCGGTATGCGCCCTCTCCCAGAACTTCTTTAATAATGTATGGCTCTTCCCAGACCGGGGCCAGCTTTCCTAGGCGCTCCTGGTTCGAAGCCTCGTTGTTACGCAGTATGTAGTCTCCGACATTGAAGTTGCAGAGTTTCACCCGCGTGTTGTAGTACCTTTGCATTTGTCGCTTGTAGTTCTCTTCACGCGTTGCGGCTAAGTCTCTGCGCTCTTCGGTTAGCATAAGGTCTAACCGTCTTTCCGCATCATTGTCTTCTGGTTGAGTTATGACTCTTGGTGAGGGTAGACCAATCTCGATTGGAACCATGGCTTCAGTGCCATAGGTGAGGCTGAACGGGGTTTCGCCCGTGCTTGTTTTTTTCAGCGTTCTGTTTGCCCAAAGGACATGTGGAACTTAGTCCACCCAGCCGGATCTATGCTCCAAGAGTCTTTTCTTTATGCCGTCGACGATGCTCTTGTTTGCTCTTTCCACCTCACCATTACTCTGCGGGTGTGCCACTGAGGTAAAGGTGTGGGTGATTTGAAGCTCTTTCAGCCACTTTTGTAGCTTCTGGTCAGCAAAGTTGGTGCCGTTATCGCTCACCAAATTCTGTGGAAGTCCAAAACGACAAATAATAAATTCCCAAATAAATTTTTTGATATGTTTTGCGGTTGTTTGGGCTAGGGGTTTTGCTTCTATCCACTTGGTGAAGTAGTCGATGGCTACCACTAGGAACTGAACGTTCCCTGCTGCTGTGGGAAATGGGCCTGTAACATCGATGGCCCACTTTTGGAATGGCCATGAAGAAGTGACTGGAACAAGTTCGTTCTTCGGGCGATGCGTGTTGGGTGCGTAGCGCTGGCAGGACCTACATTTTCTGATGTAGGCCAGCGCATCCGTATGCATCCCCGGCCAAAAGTATCCCGCGTTGTTTAGCTTAGCTACAACTGCGCGTGGACCTGCGTGTACTCCACAGATGCCTTCGTGTACTTCCCTTAGGAGGTAGTCGGCATCTTGGTCGTCAACGCATCTAAGGAGTGGGCCAAGAAAATTACGCCTGTAAAGTATGTCATCAACAAGTTGATAGTTCAGTGATTTACAGCGTATCTTTCTTGCCTGTGTCTTTGACTCTGGTAATACACCCGTTGCAAGGTAATTTATGATTGGCGTCATCCATGTTTCCGTGCCAGTTTGGATGACACAAATTTCCTTGTGCGGGACTGATGGTGCTCCAAGAAGTTCAACGCGGATGTCCTTTCCCAAGTGGGTGAAGGCTAACGATGCAAGCTTGCTTAATGCATCCGCAGATTTGTTTTCGCTTCGCTTGATGTGCACAACTTTGCAATCGTTGAAATCGCGCATAAGGGTTTTTGCTTGTGCGAGGTACAGGGCCATTGTGTCGTTCACGGCCGTGTACGTCCCGTTTATCTGGTTGGCTACTAGCATGGAATCCACGTGGGCTTCCAAGTTTTTCACCCCCATCTTACGCGCAATTCTTAATCCGGCCAAGAATGCTTCGTACTCCGCTTCGTTATTCGTACTTGGGAAATCCAGCCAAATAACGTAAGTGTACTCTTGGCCTGCTGGGTTAGTTAGTTTCAACCCTGCGTATGAACCTTCGTTGTTGGCTGCTCCATCAGTATAGAGTCGCCAGACATCGTTAATGTCTTGTGCTGGAGAGGGTTGAGCCTCTTCCTGGCACACTTTTTCCCGCGAAGCGGGGACTTCTGCAATAAAGTCGGCCAAGACCTGGCCTTTTATGGCTGGTCTTGGCTTGTACTTTATCGCGTATTCTCCCAACTCAATTGCCCATTTGGCTAGGCGCCCTGACAACTCGGGTTTGCCAAGAACGTTTGCAAGTTTGAAGTTGGTGAGAATGGTGATTGGGTGGCCTTGGAAATATCGTCTTAGCCTGCGTGGAGCCTGTACAAGCGCTAAGACTAATTTTTCCAAGGTGAAGTACCTGGTTTCCACGTCTGTTAAGACGCGGCTTACATAGTAGATGGGCATCTGGATGCCCTTTCGTTCTACTAGTAGGACTGCCCCGGTTGCTCTGTCTGTGGCGGAGAGGTAGAGAATTAATTCCTCCCCCACTTCTGGTGCTGTGAGTGTTGGGAGTTCAACCAAGCGTGACCGAATCTCTTGAAAAGCTGCTTCCGCTTCTGGTGTCCAGCGGAAGTGCGTTTTCTTCAAACAATTTCTCAATGTTGACACGAATGGGAACGACCTATCCGCATGGTTTGCCAAAAAGCGGTTGAGTGCGACTAGTCGTCCATTCAGTGTCTGAGCCTGTTTGATGGTAGTAGGTGATTCCATTTTCATAATGGCTTCAACCTTGTCAGGGTTCGCTCTGAAGCCATCTTTGGTAACAATGACTCCTAAGAACTTCCCATCTTCCATCCCAAAGGAACACTTGCTCGGGTTGAGCTTCATGTTTATCTTTCTGAGCGTGTTGAAAGTTTCTTCGATGTCTTTCAACATCGCCTCTGGCTCGAGGCTTTTGATGACCAAGTCATCCATGTAAACTTCCAAGTTCCTCCCGATTTGGGTATGAAACTCTTTGTCCATCAGGCGTTGGTATGTGGATCCGACGTTCTTTAGTCCGAATGGCATCATTTGATAACAAAATGTGCCATCGGGCGTCCGAAATGCGGTTTTATCCTGATCGTCAACAACCATGTGGATTTGATGGTACCCTTTATACGCATCAAGGAAGCATTTAAGGCGAAACAGTGTTAATGAATCTACCTTAAGGTCAATTTCGGGTAACGGGTAACAATCCTTGGGGCATGCTTTGTTTAGGTCTTTAAAATCTATGCACATGCGCCATTGTTTGTTGGATTTTGGTACCAAGATGGGATTTGCAACCCATGTTTGATATTTGCTAACGCGTACGATGCCTGTGTCAAGGAGTTCCTTGACTTGGGTTCTACACGTGTTAGCCTGCTCAGCACCCATTACGCGGCGCTTTTGTATGACCGGCGCAAACGCTGGGTCACACTTGAGCTTATGCTCAGCCTTACTTCGAGGTACACCAGTCATGTCAGCTGGTGTCCATGCGAAGATGTCAGCATTTTTTTGCAACAAGCGTTTGAGTAAGGTGCGTGTGGGATTGGTGATCGTTGGGCCAATGGCAACGGCCTGGTCAGGGTATTTGCCATTGAAGGCCCATTCTTCTGGCTCAGAGGTCGTTGGTTTAGCCATTTTTGGTTTGGGTTTAGATGAGACAGATGCGATACATACCTGGGGAATGCCCGTGATCATAGCGACGCCCTCAGCTGTTGGTCATCCCATCATACCATGGACCGAAAACACCACGGCATTAAATCTTGCCATCCCATCTCTCCCGAAGAGAATGTCGTATGTGTGGTGTGGCTTCCTCATTACAACGAAGTCCACGTCTTCTGTACAGGAGTACTTCCCGTCCGTGAGAGTGACGGGGAAAGATAGGATTCCCAATGGGGTGTTTGTGCTGCCGTCAAACCCTTCCATCGAGGCGTAAACTGTTTCTAAGCGTTCTTTGTCTTCGTCGTCTAGCTTGTCGAAGAACTGCCTATACATGACCGTTGATGAAGCGCCATTATCAGCAAGGGTGCGGGAGGTGATGTAGTGCCCCAGCTGGCTTTTGATGACTATGGGGCCTTCTTTGTTGGGCCCCCCCTGGCACACGCGGGAAGCGCACTTCTGCTTCCTTCCACGCACTTGGCTCTGTTGTTCGTCGTTTCCTTTCTCTGACATTGCCGTGAACCATGTGAATGCTGATGTCGACGGGCTTCCGTCCATTGCCCTTGTACCGATTTTCTTTCCTCCCTCCGTTCTTGATTGACGCCACGAGGTGTGTGAGTTTCCCATCTTTGACGAATGTTTCGACGACATCCTTCAAGGATGTGCATTCGTCCGTGGTGTGGCCTTTTGTCCCGCGGAAGTCACAGGATTTGCTCTGATCAGCGTTTTGACGCTGTCGGATTATTGGAGCCTTTGGCCATGGGAGCCTCTCGGTGGCAAATATCTCAGTAACGCTTTTGGTGAGTGGCGTCCATCTGGGATTCCAGTTCGACGACTGCGTGTTGTCCCTTCCGCCTAGGAGAGGGCGAGAGCTGGATGAGGTGTCAAAGTTTACCCTTGACTGCCAAATACCAAGCTTCCTCTTTTTGTTGTGTCGGGCGGTACGGACGTTATTTTCTCTTGTTCTCTGAGTGTAGGGGTTTGTGCTCTGGGGAAGATTTCTACCCAGTTGCTTCTCCGTTTCGGCAAAGCGTTTAGCTGCCATCATGATGGCATCCCACGTGGATGGCATGCCGTCTTTACCTGTCAATGTGCGGATGAGCTCTGGGTACTCAGCGCCCTGGATGAAAGCGGCGCGAACAAGATCTTCGCTAATAGTGCCCAGACTTAGCTTCTTTGAGTTGAAGCGAGTGATGAAGTCTAGCAAAGATTCGTCTTCTTCCCGGATGCAGTTGAGGATCGTCCATTGCTCTTCAGTATATTTTCTTTGTTGACTGAAGTGCTGGCTGAACTTGTGCTGGAAGTCTGCCTAATCGTAGATGTGGTGGACCGGTAGATGATCAAACCACGCTCTGGCTGGCCCGACGAGTGTCATTTGGAACATGTAACACCATGTGGGTTCCGTCCAATTACTGACGGTTGCCCCCGCTATAAATCTGTTCATGTGATCGTCCGGGTCAGATATGCCATCGTAAGTGCCTATGTTGGACATCTGTTTGGCACTCTTTGGAGCGATTGCTTCCGCAATGTCCCTTGCAAATTTGGACGTTCCCCGCATTCGCAACTGTTGGTCTGAAAGTTTTGGAGAAGTCACGTGGGTTACCCCCGTGTTCTTTGGTTCGAAAGTTTCTTCGAAATTTCTTCTCGAGTGGAAGTCTGTTTCTTTACGCTTCCCTTTCACCTTATGACGTGGGTTTGCGTCACTGTCAGATTCTTCCCAATCTTCATCCACATACTCGCAATCATTGCTCATGTTGAGCTGTTGTCGAGTGCTTCCGAATTGGTCATTGGCCTGTTGGAGTGAACGTAAACGTTCGTCCAACTCGGCTTGGAATTCTTTCTGACGTGCTTCCGCCCAAGCTTTAACTTGTTCTGGTGTTTTTCGGGGAAGTCTCGTCTGTTGTCTCCCCAACTGGGTATCAATGAGTCCCAGGAGAGGATTGTTTACTGCACTTGCCCCGGCTTGGGTAACCGGGGTAGTGTTCGTAACAATCGTGTATTCACCGGTGTTCTCCCCAGTAGCTGAGGTTGTGGTTACCGGAGTTTCTTGGTTACACGGTGGCTTTGGCATCGGAGTAACCTTAACCATCTTTCCAGAAATTTGAAAAAACTGAGAAAAAGAAGAGTAAGTTCTAGCTTGTCCCACGGATGGCACCAATGAAGAAACACTAAATGACCCCGACAAATTAAGGATAATCTTAGGGTTAAGTAGATGTTTCCCACGATGGTTAGGTCCGGCAAAGATGGTTATTCTTCTCGACCTGCAAAACAGACACCGTAAGCTCGTCACTGAGAATGGGGGGTTCCTCCTTGTGACCACCCTCCGGCGTGAGAATCAGACTAGATTGTTCTGAATATAAGTGTATATAGAGAGAAATAGCTAGAGAGAAGATGATGATACCGTTCCAAGGTGTTGGAGTATTTATAGCCGAAGGTAGGTTTCCAAGCAGGTACGGCCAGCTGTATATAATATTCCTTTTCCACCAACTATGGGCTACGTTCGTGCCACGATGTGAGTTGGTGGGTAGGCAGCGGCTGATAGTGACATTTTGTACTGGAGCGTGCTCCTCCTCGTACTATTGTCAGTGAGCTGTCACCCTGTGATTGGTTCATGGGTTGCTTTTGTCAGATCTTGTCCATTTGTCCATACCTTGGTAGGTATAGTACAAAAGATCTTCTAGAAGCGTACGGACTGGCTCTTTTGGGCGGGAATATTCCCACCCTGCTCATTCCTTCTTCAGGTGATTGCTGAAGTATAAGAGTTAGTGCCTTGTGCGTGTAGCCTTACTGTTAGTGCGGGTAGCCTTCCTTCTTGGCTTGTACCCACAGCTGCGGGAACAGGCAGGGTACTGTACCAAGGGAGGCTTTCCTGCGGGGACAGCTGGCTTACTGCGTGTAAGGTCTTCATCTCTCTGAGCATGGTGGTTCCTGCGGATCCAGTTGGTCTTTGCGCAGACGTACCTCTTCAAGGTGAGTCTTGCGGGTCCAACTGGGATTTGCGGGAACCTACCTCTTCAGTTTTAAAATTCCAAAAACCGAAGTTTTGGATTTTGGTTTGGTTTTAGCCCAAAACCGCCCCAGCACACCCCTACGCCAGCTCGGTGCGTTGCTACGGATCAAGATCAAAAATGTCGATCAACACACGAAAACAGTGACACATAGTTAGCACAAATATTAGAAATAATCCACTTACAAATCTCCACAAGATCCAGATCCAATATATATTTTCTCTAAAGCTTGCTTGCACGTTACGAACCCTGCAATGTACAAGGCGATGCAATTCTCAGAATAAATACCTAAAAATGATATTAATATATAGTAATATATAGATCACTGATATTGATAAGAGCTGAACATACTACAAAATGACAACTTTTTAACATGCAAGCATATATATATATATATATATATATATATATATATATATATACCTTTGTTTGGTTTCATCCTCTTCCGGCTTTTGATTTATATCAAACAGCCGTTTAATCACTTGTTTGTTGTTTCCGGCGCTATGAATAATCGACATGCTATATGATCCACAATGATCTGTTCACTGCGTCGATCATCAATCAGACGAGTAGAGTTACAGACACGGCGCTTGGCTAGAGAAGAAGATGGGTTGATGAATATATGAACGAAGAGAGTAGAATGAATTAGGGTTTCATTTATAAGAAGATGGGTTAGGTTGGGTTATTTTTCATTTAACCCTCTCATTTGATTTTATAACTCTCTCTAGAGTGTCACTTTGGTCAGTGAATCTTGTGGGCTAGTAGTTGGTTTTTGAAAACCACTTATTTAGTTTCACGCAATTTAGATTCAGGCAGGAAAAATATAATAGAATAATTATATCATTTCATTATAAGAAAAAAGTTATGTTATTTGATTTAATAATTTTTTTTATTATCTATATTTAATATAAAAGAATAAAAAAACTGGTATGAGAGTTAAGACGTTCTCATGTTGCTTGTTACTTTTTTTTATTATTGATCTGTTAACACCGTATTTATTCTTAGGTTTGATTATATGAAGATGTGTTGATGAAGAATATATATATTATATGAAGGAAAGTAGATCAAATTAGGGTTTAATTTATAAGAAGACATTGTGAGAAGGGGTCATCTGAGCGTATCTAGATAGATATCATATTTATGGAATACGATTCACTTTCAAGATGTCTTGGTGGTGATATGGCGTGATGGGATTTTTTTCATTTAAACCCCTCATTTCATATTCGACTTCATTTTCTTGTTCATATTTAATGTTTATTCCTGTCTAACATAATGTGATTTTCATATTACGTTAGTTTTCATATCACATAGTCTTTGTATCTTTATGTCACATTTCTTTGAATCCATATTAAACACACACTCACATACATAAAGGCCGGATTACATTAGTGAGATAACGTACTACTTCAATTCTCTCTCATGATTATGTGTTTTCGACTTATAGCAATATATGATTTGTTGGTCAGTAATATAGCATGTGCTAATAAGGCCAACACTTTACTCAAGCAATAGCCATGAACGAAACCACGTGTGCGGTCCCTCGGATTCTTCCTAGATTCTAGGGTTTTAATTAAGATCGCTCAAGATTCGTGCTTTCATTTTGAGAGTGACGTTGAATAATGATTGCATATCTAGATCTCATTGCTTTTGTTTCAAGGTACATTTTTACATGAAAACTAACATGTTGTGTTCAAGATGTGTTTTACATTACAATATAAACATATATTCTTAATCAACTTGTTTTTGTGATAAACAGCTCTAATATAACAGTTAATTTAAAACACGTGTGAAAGTTGAAAATTGTACCATATGAAAACGGAACTGGTTTTTTACTGGGTTTTTTTCAATTCGCGTAGGGTTGGAATGGGTTCTTTTTAGAAACATGACCCGGGTTCTTGGGGTATGAATGGGTAGCCGATATAACATGCCTAGTCAGGTTGGGTATGGGTACATGACGGTTTTCTTAATGTCATTTAATCCATAAAACCGTTTTCTAACATTAATATACTCGTTTTTTACCATCTTTAAATTGAGTGAGGTTTAAAGTTGTTTTTTTTTATTTTAACAAAATAATGTTTTTGGTTAAAATACAAAGAAAAAAATGTCATTTCGACATTAAAGCTATTTGATGTTCATAGTGTGAAGGGTGATGCGTATGTTAGTAAAAAAAATGCAAATTTTGATCATGTCTAGTCGTATTTGTTCAATCAGTTAGCTAGCTGATAAATGTGACTCCCACGAACTTTTTATCTACATCTTCCAAACTCTCTGATGGGTGGATTGCAAAAAAAGTGCCCTGAAAGACGGGTTTTCACAGGGAAATTTTGAAATATATCCTGTTTTGTTTACAACTTTTACATATTTTATTGGAAATCAATTAGTTTTTATGTTACTTTCATTTTTGTAGCGTTAAAATAATTTTGAAATATACCCTGTTTTGTTTACAACTTTTACATGTTTTATTGGAAATAAATTAGTTTTTATGTTATTTTCATTTTTGTAGCGTTAAAATTATATCTTATTCAAAATTGATAATCCTTGTATTTAAAAGGTTTTATTTTTACTTTTTATGGATATGGGCTTTCTCAAACTTGGACTTCTTCAACTTGATTTATGGGCTCATGGAGGCATGCTCGTAGGCTCGTAGCTTTCATCATCCGGGATTTATTGCTACTCCAACGGCTCGCTCTTCTCCAAGTATGCGCCTCTAGCTTAGGCTATAAATTGTGACTTAGGCTAGAGTGAGGGTAACATTAATTATTAACAATGTAGTCTCTAATCTTTTATGTAGTTATAAGGTTCATCCCTTTTTGTAAGAATAAATCTTGAGAAATTTCTCAAAATAGTCATATTTGACCAATTTATTTAGAAAATAGCCTACGTTTATAAAAAAATCTTCAAAGTAATCATTTTTTCCGTCGAGGCCTACTGAATTTTAACACCGTCCGACAGAATTTTTGGATTTTTAAAATCACGCCACGTGTCAACATATTAATAGATCCGATGGAATTTTAGTGGGTCAGACCAAAATTTTCATCTTCTATCTCTCAAACCCTAAACCTTCTGTAACATCCTAAAATATTCTAATATTAAATAAAGAAAGTCGCGTTTAGTTATCGTGTGTTAATAGTTAACTTATGCCTAATAAAGAAAGGACCATGGACTTAGATTAATTAAGATGGATTAAGGGTAATGGGCCTTAGGTTCATGGGCTTTAAGAAATATAAATATCCCCTTAAACCATCCAAAAACCCTAACTATCATTTCCATCCTTCATAAATCTCTACACACTCCAAAACACACACACCACACACCACCGTATACACGGCCGAGAGAGACGAGAGGGGCTTGAGGCCAAACGAACGTTAGTTGGTATTAGATCTTTATTACACAAGATCTAGAGTGCATAAACAAGTTAAACGAGATCCAAACGAGCACTAAAGGTATGTTCTTGACCCTTTAAAGTTTACGTTTTATTAGCGTTTAGCATTGAAACTTAGAACGAGAGTAGATCGGGTATAAACGAAACATAAAGTTGTAAACTTGATGATAAATACGAGTGTAATGAACCCGAAAATGGAAACGGCTCGATTAATGAACCCTTAACACTAGTAATGAACGTTTTTGAACTTAAAGGTCCAAACTTTACGTGTTTTCGGGTCAAACCATATCCAAAAACGACCATAGGAATGATCACGGGTTAGTCAAATACCATACCCATGGATTTCTCGGTAAAACGATGATTATTTTGGGGATTAAGGACGAACAGCGGCGGCTGCTGCACAACTTCGCCTACAAGCGAACTTCGCCTGCAAGTAAGTTCGCCTGCAAGCAAGTTCGCCTGCAAGCAAGTTCGCCTAACTGATCAACTTCGCTGATTGACTAAGTTCGCTGCAGCAAGTTCGCCTACTATGAACTTCGCCTAATACAAGTTCGCTGATGATAAGTTCGCATGACGTTAAGTTCGCTTACAGTAAGTTCGCTTAATGTTAAGTTCGCTTATTGTTAAGTTCGCTTAATGATAAGTTCGCTGGAGTTAGCAAATTAGAAAATAAATTAAAAACCTAATGAAAAATGTGTTAAGACAGTTAATGGAAATAAAATTTTTCCAAGCTGACCTGGCAGCTCGACCCCAGCCAGGGGCTCTGCCCCTTGGACTCGAACAGAGAATGGGATTTAAGTAAGAAAAGAAACAAGATGCCAGTTCAAGAATGCCATGGGTCGCTCAAGCAAGATCAGTAAGGTAAAGTGTATGATTAAATGATATATGTTAATGAGAAAGAAAAGATATGTGAACGACAGGGATAGGAATAATTGATTGTTTGATTTGACTATCTGCTTAAGTAGAACCAGCACAAATAGACTCATAAAGGGAAGTGTATAGGACACGAAAAGTAACGTGATTAGCTAATCACAGCTGGCCACTGTTATTACCTGTTAGCCTTACTATCCTTGTACTAAATAGTTCCTTGAGTGATGATGTTTGTGTTTTCCCTTTTAGAATATGATGGCTGGAACTGGAGACATTGTTGGAGCTGGAGGTCGCACTGGACGACGCGGCAGGCCTCGTCGTGTCCAAGAACCTTCGGTTGAGACAGCTTCCAACATCGGGGATGAGGAGAGTGCAGCTGGAGGAGGTCCGGTCAATAACGAAGGGGTTCAACTGGATCCTGCAATTCAAGCAGCTATTGTTCAAGCTGTAGCCACTGCTGTGAAGAATATTACTCAGGGAGGGTCTGCTGGAAGTCGGGAAGGGACTGCTGGAGGGGCAGGGGGTGATGGTGTGAGAAATGAAGAAGAAGAGAGGGAGGCCTCGAGTGGAGTTAGGTCTATGAAAGCCGGTGACAGGAAAAGAGGCCGAGGCGGGTGCAACTATAAGTCCTTTAAAGGATGTGACCCGCCGAAGCTGACTGGTTTGGGTGATGCCATCGCCACTCTTCAGTGGATAACCGCCATGGATAAAATTATCCGAATCAGCGAGTGTCGTCCTGACCAAGCTGTCGGTTATGCCACCCAATCGTTTGAAGATGAGGCAATGTATTGGTGGGAATCGATTGAGCAAAGAAGGAGTCAAGAGGAAATCAAGGCCATGAAGTGGGAGGATCTGAAGGAGTTAGTGATGAAGAGGTTCTGTGCTGATGCAGAAGTTGAAAGGGCGGAGATGAAGTTCCTGAACTTGAAAGCTGGGACGATGACACATCGTGAGTACACCACTGAGTTCAACCGAATGTCTAGGTTGGTGCCCGATATGGTCAACACTGAGGCTAAGAGAATCAAGTGTTATGTGAGGGGATTACCATAGAGAGTCCGCATGTTAGTCAAGACAAGTAAACCTGCTACTTTCGATTCTGCTGTCGAACTCGCAGAGATGGTCTATGCAGACCTGGCTGCGGATGATGTGGTGGTGGGAGACGAGAAAAAGGAGAAGAAATGGGTCGCTCCTGCTAAACGACCCAGTACCCAGATGTGGAACCCTAAGAACAAGCAGCCGAGAGTTTGGGAGAACAGGTTGTGCAAGACTTGTGGCAAGGCATACAGTGGTGAGTGTAGGTGGGGAAAGGGTTCGGATACATGTCATAAGTGTGGAAAGATGCATGCTGGAGAGTGTAGAGTTGGGTCGAATGTTTGCTACAAGTGTGGGAAGGCAGGTCATTATGCTCATGAGTGCAGTTTTAAGCCTGCATGCTACAAGTGTGGTAAGACATGTCACTTTGCTAGGGAGTGTGCCGAGGGTGAAGCTGGAGGGAGTGGGAAGAAGGATACTTAGCAAGCTAGGCCAAGAACCAGGGCCTACATGCTGACCCAGGAGCAAGCTAAGCAGATCCCAGATGTCTTCACAGGTACGTTTCTAGTAAACGGTATTTCCGCTTCAGTATTGTTTGATTCGGGCGCAAACAAAAGTTTCGTAGCCACACCATTTAGTAAACTAGCTAAAATGAAATGTTGCCAAGTGTCTGAAAATCTTATAGTAGAAACCGCTAGTGACACTTCGGTTAAAATAATGAAAATGGTTAAGGACTGCAAGATAGAATTGGAGGGACATGAGTTTCCTGTTACCTTGTATGTTATGACCTTAGGAGGGTTCGATGTGGTTTTGGGTATGGATTGGTTGTCTGAGTTTGAAGCTCAGATAGTGTGTAAGAGTAGAATAATAAGGTTAAAGTCCTTGGATGGTAGTGCGGTGACGGTTTATGGTGATAAGGAAAGTTATGGGCTTAATGTCATTTCGATGATAAAAGCCGAAGGATTGTTAAGGCGAGGGTGCGGTGCCTACCTGGCGTATGTCGTCAACGCTACGGCCGAGACGAAAGAAATGAAAGATGTTCCTATTGTGTGCGACTACCCAGAAGTATTCCCTGAGGATCTTCCGGGGTTGCCACCGGAGCGAGAGATAGAATTCCAAATAGATTTAGTACCAGGAGCCCAGCCTGTCGCGAAGGCGCCTTACCGTCTAGCGCCATCCGAAATGAAAGAATTGATGTCCCAACTGCAAGAACTCCTCAAAAAAGGTTTCATAAGACCAAGTGTTTCCCCATGGGGCGCACCAGTGTTGTTCGTGAAGAAGAAGGATGGAAGTATGAGAATGTGCATAGACTATCGTGAGTTGAATAAGCTTACGGTAAAGAATTGATATCCTTTGCCAAGGATTGATGATCTGTTTGACCAACTGCAAGGTTCAAGTTGGTTCTAACGAATAGATCTCAGATCAGGCTATCATCAGCTGAAGGTGAAGGAGGCAGACATCCCTAAGACAGCGTTCCGAACGCGGTATGGATACTACGAGTTCCTCGTAATGTCATTCGGTCTAACAAATTCTCCTGCAGCATTTATGGACATGATGAATAGGGTGTGTCGGCCGATGTTGGATAAGTCGGTTATCGTCTTCATTGATGATATATTGATTTATTCAAAGAGCGAGTCTGACCATGCTGAGCATCTGAGAGAGGTATTGGAGTCTCTGAAGAAAGAGAAGTTGTATGCTAAGTTTTCGAAGTGCGAGTTCTGGTTAAGAGAAGTGCAATTTTTAGGTCACGTGATTAATCCGGAGGGGACTACCGTGGACCCGGCTAAGATTGAAGCGATAACGAATTGGAAGACTCCGCAGAATCCGACTGATATACGAAGCTTCCTAGCGTTAGCTGGCTACTATAGGAGATTCATCGAAGATTTCTCCAAGATAGCCGCATCGCTGACCGGTATGACCCGAAAGTCAATAGTATTCAGTTGGGGAAAGTTTCAAGAAGAAGCCTTTGAGGAATTAAAGAAGAGACTCACGCAAGCTCCAATCCTTGCTCTACCCGATGGTGACGAGGATTTAGTTGTTTGTGCTGATGCCTCGCATCAAGGTCTAGGTTGCGTGTTGATGCAACGAGGGAAGATGATAGCTTACGCGTCTAGACAGTTGAAAGTCCACGAGAGTACTTATCCGACGCATGATTTAGAGCTAGCGGCAGTAGTGCATGCCTTAAATATATGGAGGTATTACCTGTATGGTACTAAGTGTACTATTTATACAGGTCATAAGAGTTTAAAGTATTTCTTTGAGTAGAAGGAATTGAACATGAGGCAGAGAAGATGGTTAGAATTGATAAAGAATTACGACTGTGAGATCAAGTACTACCCTGGTAAAGCTAACGTGGTCGCTGATGCGCTAAGTCGTAAGAATGAGGAAGTCCTTGCAACAGTAAAGTCATACAAGTTGATCATGAACCCAAGTCTTTTTGAAGAAATCATCAAGGTGCAGTCAGAGGTGTTAGTAGATGAAGGGTTAGTAAAGAAAGAAAGGATTTATGGCCAGCAAGATGAGTTGATGGAAAACACTCATGGAGTTAAGACTAGGTTCGACCGTATGTGGATCTCACGCCATGGTGATCTTAGAAGTCGAATCTTTAGCTTCGCCTGCGCCGATCACAAAAGCTCTTCCGCGAGCTTGGTTTCCCTTTTGCGGGCAATCCCGACTAAAATGCCCTGGCTTCCCGCATGCGTAGTAGTTGTCGCTTGCTCCAGCTTCTCTGACACGGCAATTCATCGTCTTGTGCCCTGGTCTGCCACATTTGGCGCATTCGATTCTTGCGCATTCACCCTCGTGGTGATACTTGCATTTGTTGCACCATGGGCGAGGCCCGCTGTATCCTTTCCTTGATGGCTCCGCGGCTTGGATCGCGTAAGCCCTTACGCTCTCCTGCTTCTTGAACGGTGGCTGCTTGGAGTCGGACCCTCGGTGGTGAGAGTTCCACTTCCTCTTGGGATCAGAGGTTCGCTGCTCGATTCCGCGCGTAGTTAACATACCCGCACGGACCGTATCCCTTGTAAGGGTGATGGCCCGCGCTACCGCCTCATCAAAAGTTGGAGGCGCTGCGGCGTTGAGCGGAACCCTAACAACAGGAGGTAACCCAAAAATATACCTCTCGATCTTCTTTTCCTCCGTGTTTGCCATGTCTGGCACCAACTGGCAAAGCTCGTTGAACCGGTTGTTGTAGGCGTCGATATCCGTTCCTACCATGGTGTGGTTCCAGAATTCCTGTTGTAGGTTCTGAATTTCTGCGCGAGAGCAGAACTTTCTCATCAACATTTCCTTCAGTTCCTCCCAGGTCTTGTGGAGAGCAACTTCTCACCCCAAGGTTTTCGTTTGAAGCTTCCACCAAGACGAAGCTGCTTCTTGGAACATGCAGGTCGCGTAAAGGACCTTCTGGTTCTCACTACATCCGCTAATGGAGAGAACTGTCTCCATCTTGTCAATCCAGTTGTAGAGCCCAATGGCCCCTTCGGTACCCTTGAATGGCCAAGGCTTATAGGCCATGAATGTCTTGTAGGAGCATCCTTTGTCCAAGGCTCCTGATTCGGGTTCTGGGGTCTCATTCTGACGACCCTGACTTGATTCGGCCTTGCTGGCCTCATGTGTTGCGATTGCTTGCGCGATTATTTCCGCGAGTTCCTCGGGTGTCATGGTAATTCCTTTGGCTTTAGTTGGAGGCATTCTCGCTTTAAAAGAGAATGAAAATATATCAAACTTAGCGCATGTACTCTGAGCACATAATGTTATCATTATTCACTACACTGTGTGACCCGTGTTCCTAAGTGTGTGTATAGTTTCTTTTGAAAATATTTTCTTTGAAAAATATTTCATGTGATTCCCCAACGGTTATAGTCTAGGTTAAAACTTCTTTTCCTAGTTCGCTATAACCAGTGCTCTGATACCAATCTGTCACACCCGGCCCTGAGCGGCGGAAACAGCCGGGCGCGCTCGAGTGGGGATTGATAATTAAGCACGGGCCATTGCAAACATTCAAAGATTTTCATTGCGCATGAAAAGTTTAATACAAATACATTACATTGTTTAAAAATTATAAAAACATCCAAGTATAAAAACTGTTGATTTCCACGCCATATCCCCTTGCGCGGCGGGAACAACCACGCGCATCGAAGGGATAGAACTAAAATCTTCCAAAAAACTAGTTTTAGATGTTCAGCGTGAGGTGCTCTAAGTGTGACTCCATGCGCTACCTAGTTATCTCCTGAAAGACACGTAAAAACATTCGAATCAGTATAAACTGAGTGAGTTCACAAGTTTTAGTAACTTGATAAATCGTATTGCATCATAATCTTGATACAAATCATTCTGAAACATAATTCTGATATCTTCATTAAAACACATGCTTGGTAAAACATAGTTCTATCAACATATTCTGATAAAATCGTTCCGCGGTTTACGCGCGAACATTTCTGGGAACTGTGCTCGTCTATGCAAAGTGGCGCTGCCACTACGAGCTAAAATAAGTAATACCGTCCCGCGGGTTACGCGCGAACGTTTCAGGAAAATGTGCTCGTCCATGCAAAGTGGCGCTGCCACTACGAGCTAATCAATAATTCCGTCCCGCGGGTTACGCGCGGACGTTGTGCCGGAAAACAAGGCGCTCGTCCATGCAAAGAGGTGCGACCCCTACGAGCGGGCTCAAACCCATAGTACTGCCCCATGACCATACTAGGCACTCGTCCATGCAAAGAGGTGCGACCCCTACGAGTGGGTGGATCAAACCAGCAGTCCCTACCCTTAGAGTTCCAATGGTAAAGTGATCACTTACTCGAGTTCTAGCGCACACACATCGAAAACCTTAGATAACCGCTCGCATTGCTCATCATGAAATATAATTTAAACACAATCGCTTGTATAGCTTGTAAGTATACCATGATAAAACATTATTTAAGTACGTGTCCCTCGCCCCGAAAACAGTTTAAAAACAGTGAAAACAGCGAGAATAGGGGCTGTGAGACTCACCTGTGGTTCTTGTTAAGGGATTTAAATCGAGATTCGGGTTTTCTTGGTGTTGGCCTTGGAATTGAAGGTCTAGAATACGATTAAATAACAAGAAGTATATATATTAAGATCAAGAAATAGGAGAATATAAGGGTTGGAAAGTAGATCTCAAGGTTATATTCTCGGCTTACCTAGTAACAGGATCGGAAATGAAAACAACGGATGCTTGGGAGAGGATTAGTGCAAGTTTGCAGTTCTTTGAAGTGTGTTTTGGGTGATAATTTAGGTTACATATTTATAGGCAAACTCAAGGGAACACAATCCCTTGCTTTAGGGGATTGTAATCTTTTCATATCTAGGGGTAATGATGATAAAGTATGGAAATTATTATTATTTATTTAAGAGTGGAGTAGTGGATAAAAGATTTTGATTTGATTTGGTCAGGACATGCAGGTCTGGGGTTGGTGAGAATAGGGTGGCTGACAGTTGACTTTTCGTGTTACAGTGTGCTTTTTCAGGTACTTTTGTTAGTGTACAGTAAAAAGTGGAAAATCTCTGAAACACGCTACTGTTTCCTTTTGGGCGGGAGTAATCTCCTTACAACTGGAGAATAGACTAAGTGTTCTGCGCGTATTACTTTGTGCGCATAGCTTTCTGCGTGAAGGACATTTCTTTGCTGCGGGTAGGTGCGTAACCTTCTCGCAGTTAGGACATTGAGTTTCATTTGTAGATTCTCCAGGTGGTCTTGGTATTTCAACATAGTGATCAGTTATGTTGAAGTCAATTCCATCTTGGAGCTTCAGACAAACTAGCTCTCAATGTTCCCGCCATGCGGGGAGGTTAGTTCCCTTCCGCACGCGCATAAACGATTTAGGATGCACCCGCCTTAGCATCATGCGTGACGGTCAACCCATTAGACATCATAACGTTAAGGTACATGAAAACATAAAGCCAAAACATTCGCGCATGGCGCATATAACATATGCCCACGCTAGTTCTTAACATGGCGCGCTCGCGCAGGGCGCACATAACAAATGCACGCGCTGACTAACATGGCGCGCTCGATATTTACAATCACCTAATTATTAGGTTGATTACTTAGTTTATAGGATTGAGAAATTTACCGGGTGTCACACAACTTCGTCACAAGGTTATACCATTGGTAAAAGTGATATGGAAACATCGCAAAGGATCAGATGCTACTTGGGAAGCTGAGGAGGAGATGCGCAAGTTCTACCCTAGTTTGTTTAAGTGATAGTTAGGTTTCGAGGACGAAACCTCTTTAAGGAGGGAAGACTTGTAACATCCTAAAATATTCTAATATTAAATAAAGAAAGTCGCGTTTAGTTATCGTGTGTTAATAGTTAACTTATGCCTAATAAAGAAAGGACCATGGACTTGGATTAATTAAGATGGATTAAGGGTAATGGGCCTTAGGTCCATGGGCTTTAAGGGATATAAATATCCCCTTAAACCATCCAAAAACCCTAACTATCATTTCCATCCTTCATAAATCTCTACACACTCCAAAACACACACACCACACACCACCGTATACACGGTCGAGAGAGACGAGAGGGGCTTGAGGCCAAACGAACGTTAGTTGGTATTAGATCTTTATTACACAAGATCTAGAGTGCATAAACAAGTTAAACGAGATCCAAACGAGCACTAAAGGTATGTTCTTGACCCTTTAAAGTTTACGTTTTATTAGCGTTTAGCATTGAAACTTAGAACGAGAGTAGATCGGGTATAAACGAAACATAAAGTTGTAAACTTGATGATAAATACGAGTGTAATGAACCCGAAAATGGAAACGGCTCGATTAATGAACCCTTAACACTAGTAATGAACGTTTTTGAACTTAAAGGTCCAAACTTTACGTGTTTTCGGGTCAAACCATATCCAAAACGACCATAGGAATGATCGCGGGTTAGTCAAATACCATACCCATGGATTTCTCGGTAAAACGATGATTATTTTGGGGATTAAGGACGAACAGCGGCGGCTGCTGCACAACTTCGCCTACAAGCGAACTTCGCCTGCAAGCAAGTTCGCCTGCAAGCAAGTTCGCCTAACTGATCAACTTCGCTGATTGACTAAGTTCGCCGCAGCAAGTTCGCTGTAAGCAAGTTCGCCTACTATGAACTTCGCCTAATACAAGTTCGCTGATGATAAGTTCGCATGACGTTAAGTTCGCTTACAGTAAGTTCGCTTAATGTTAAGTTCGCTTAATGATAAGTTCGCTGGAGTTAGCAAATTAGAAAATAAATTAAAAACCTAATGAAAAATGTGTTAAGACAGTTAATGGAAATAAAATTTTTCCAAGCTGACCTGGCAGCTCGACCCCAGCCAGGGGCTCTGCCCCTTGGACCCTGCTAGGGGCTGCCGCCCATATACCCCGCTGCCAGGGGCGCTGCCCCCGGACCCCCGTTCGTTGTGGGTTATATAAAGATAGAAATACAACATGAGTAGTAGTAGTTGTAGTTAATTGATACATGTAAATATTATACAGTTAGCCGTGCACAGCTCAAGAAGGGAATAACGATTAACGGAGAGCGTAACAGGATTCAGGTGAGTTTCTAGCCCCATTTATGTGATATGTTTTCAGGGCTGTGTGCATACTCAATATGTTTGTTAATACGCTTATCCTAAGAGATAAGTGTATGCCTTATGTGAATAATGTGAAATGTATGAATGATTGCTTGATGGTACGTGAACGATCTTCGAATATTGCACGTACTTTCAGGTTGTAACGCTATATATAAGGTAAGTATGATATGTATGCTTATGTGTATGAACGTGATAAAGTTAATAAATGAAGGAAATGATGGTTGTATGGTTACGAAAAGGGTACCGAGCCCTAATAATACTCGAGGTATGATGTATGGTTGTATGGTAACGAAGAGGGAATCGAACCCTACTAATATTCGAGAACTAGGGAACCGAACCCTACTAATATTCGAGGAAAGAGGGTACCGAGTCCTAATAATACTCGAGGAAGGAGGGTACCGAGCCCTAATAATACTCGAGGAATGTAGGGCGTAATGCTCTTTATAACGTAAGATATGAAAGCAAGTTAGTACAAAAGAAAGTATGAAAGTATGAATGAAAGAATATAAGTTTGTGTGTATTGTATAATGTATGATTAACTAGAACTCACTCAGCGTAGCTAACTTTTAGTATGCACGCAGGTGAGTAGGATGAGGCAGCTCGCTTGAGGGGACACGTGGCGTTGAATAAGAGACTGGCATCGGAAGGCTCAGGGCGTATTATGTTTTAATTACTTAGTTTTCGAAAGACAAGTTGGTAGTTTAAGACAAGTTTTGAATTGTTATGAAATGTTTTATTAAAGTTTTTTTATTCCGCGAATGTTTTTAATTAACTATGATATTTAGAACTGCGTTTATGAGTAAATCTAACATGAAAGTAGGGCTACCGGTAACGGGGCCTTACACCTTCATAACCAACCTCCATATCCATCTTTATTATTTCTCCACAAAATCATGCAAGTCAACAGTACAAATCACTTAGGTTTTCGAGAACACAACCATAGTGTTCAATTTCACTCTAGAACTCAAAATCAAAATCCCCATAATTGAAAAAGCATGAACTAAACCGTCCAGCTAATCGACCGGCTAAAACCTTAAAACGTCAGTTCCGACGGAAAAGCATGCCACATGGCGCGTCAGGATAGCCTAAAAATTTCGTCGGATTAGGAATGGTTTCCTTCGGATCCGACATAATTGGCTATTTTGAGAATTAGTTTTGGTTTTGGGCTAAAATTGAAAAAGCTTGGTAAATAATCGCTAATTTGGGAATTTTCTCATAAATATTTTGTTCAATAACTATAATAACATTCAATTTCCGACGAAAATTTTTTTGAAATAGGAAGAAGTTAAAGGATAAAATGAATTTTAGGAGAGAGAAAAGTTATATTAGAAAAATATGAGATCCGTCATTTGAAATTGCGGATGTCAACAAACAAGTAGCCCTGTCAGATCTTGTCTAGTGAGGTGGACGACTACCAGGTGTTCCGCCATTTCAAATGACGAAACACCAATATTTTATTCGTGTTCCACCATTTAAAATGGTGGATGCCAATTTTGATGATCCGCCAGTCACAAATTTCAAAGTAGACTACCCATATGTGTAAAAGTGTATTTTTATGAGCATCCGTCATCTGAAATGGAAGATGTCATATTGACATCCGCCATTTCGATCAAATAAGGGATGCGAATAGTGTTATTAGACTGATTTGACCACACCAGTCTTTTTTCTTTTTATTATTTACTTATTTTCTAATATAATAACGTTTTTTTTAAATAACGTTATTTAACAAATAAAAAGTGTATTAACAAATAACGTTTTTTCTTTTTATTATTTAATAGTTTTCTAAATATCAGTATTTAAAAAATATACAAAAAATTTAATATTAAAAAGATTTTTTTAATATAAACACCATGTTTTAATGTTTTGATGGATATCCGCCATTTGAAATGGAAGATATCATTTTGGCATCCGGCATTTCAAATGGCGGATGTGAATAGTGTTTTCTGACTGATTTGGCCACTCACGATCTTTTTCTTTTTATTATTATTTATCTTTTAATATATAATAACTTTTTTTAAATAACCTTATTTAAAAAATAAAAAGTGTATTTAACAAATAACGTTTTAAAAATAAGTTTTGTCTTTTTATTATTTATTAGTTTTCTAAATACCAATATTTAAAAATATACAAAATTTAATATTAAAAAGATTTTTTTTAATAAAAACACCATGTTTTAATATTTTAATGGACATCCGTCATTTGAAATGGAAGATGTCATCTTGACATCCGCCATTTCAAATGGCGGATGTGAATAATGTTTTCTGAATGATTTGACCACTCACTGTCCTTTTCATTTTATTATTACTTATTTTCTAATATATAATAACTTTTCTTAAATAACCTTATTTAACAAATAAAAAGTGTATTTAACAAATACCATTTCTAAAATACGTTGTCTTTTTTATTACTTATTAGTTTTCTAAATATCATTATTTAAAAAATACAAATTTAATATTAACTTAAAATTTAAAATTTAATATTGTTAATATTAAATTTTGTATTTTTTTTAAAGAGTTAATGGCCATTTCGTCCCTGTGGTTTGCTACTTTCGCCACTTCAGTCCAAAATTTTTAATTTTGTCAATTTAGTCCTCATAGTTTTAAATTTTAGCCAATTACGTCCCATCCGTCTAACGGCATCCAGCTATGCCGTTAGTTTAAGGGTATTTTTGTCTTTCTCCTTTTAATTTTGAGTTAATGGTCATTTTAGTCCCTGTGGTTTGATATCTTTGCCAATTCAGTCCAAAGTTTGAAAATTTGTCAATTTAATGTTCAGTTTAATTCAGTTTTTTTTATTTTTTATGTTTTTTGTTTATAACCCTAAAGAGCATAATTCAAGCCCAAAACCATTGAGCAACCTCAAATACTGGTATGCATTTACTCTGTTGACAACAGTAATCATACCCCCCCTTATATTTAGTTTCTAGACATTTCCTAAAATCTTCTCCATGGTGGAATTCAATAGTAAAGTGGTCAAGGTAATTCCCTGAAATCGAATTATACACAAAAAACTAAAAATTGTTTTGTTGATTAATGTATAATAGTTGATTACGACCCAGATTTTCGTTATGATATGTTAATCTCTAAACCCTAAATATTATGCATTCATCAAAGAAACGATTTTTAGTTTTTTCCGTACAATTCGGTTTCACGGAATTGCTTTGACCACTTTACCATTGAATTCCACCATGGAGGAGAGTTTAGGAACCGTCTAGAAACTAAATACGAGAGGAGGGGGTATGATTACTGCTGTCGACAGAGTAAATGCAGATTTGTTTTGGGCTTGGATAATGCTCTCTAGGGTTATAGAAAAAAACTGACTTAAATTGACAAAATTTCAAACTTTGGACTGAATTGGCAAAAGTATCAAACCACAGGGACGAAAATGACCAATAACTCAAAATAAAAAGGAGAAAGACAAAAATACCCTTAAACTAACGGCATAGCTGGATGCCGTTAGACGGATAGGATGTAAATGGCTAATATTTAAAACTATGAGGACTAAATTGACAAAAATACAAATTTTGGACTGAAGTGGCGAAAGTAGCAAACCACAGGGACGAAAATGGCCATTAACTCTTTTTTAAATAATGATATTTAGAAAACTAATAAATAATAAAAAGACAAAATGTACTTAGAATGGGCAATGTAAAAGTTAGACTTGCATTTACTTGTGAAAAACATTTGTTTTGGATTATGTGTTGTATGTTTTAGAGATTAAAAAGAACCTCTTGTGTGGGTTGTTTTAAATAATTTTGGTATAAGTTTATCTTATCTCGACATGAAATCTTTTGGATTTGGATATATGTGTAATTGAATGTTTAAACTTAATATAAATGTCTCCATTGGCGGATCCAGCTAGTAAATGGGTGGTTCCCCGAAACCACCCGAGTTTCGAAATAATAGTGTACGGATATATAGAAATACTAGAGGAACCACCTTATATATTAAGAGGGAACCACCTAAAAAAAATTCCTGGATCCGCCACTGAATGTCTCGTTTGCTATTGAATATGTTTGTATGGCATCTTCATCTCAAAGCATATGAATTATATTGGAGTGAAAAGAAATATAGAATCCTGAAGGAAATGTTTGTTTCTTTGTTATTTACACAAGTTTGAGTGATTGATTAGATAAAGAAGTTATAATTTTCTAGTTTTGATATAAAGGATTAGGAGGAGGTTGATGTTATCCTAGGTATAATAATTATTATTGTAAATGGGAGTAAAAATGGTATTGCTATGACTCAATTTCATTATATTGAGAAAGTATTGAAGAAATTCATTCACTTTGATTGTTCCTCGGTTAGCACTCCTATATATGGATCCTAATATCAAGTTTGTGCCTAATCAAGGTGATTCTATTTTACAATTAGAGTATTCAAAGTTAATTAAGATGTATGCTATGATTAGCACAAAGACTTACATAATTTATGTTGTTGGTAATTTGAGCAGATAAGCTAGTCATCCTAGTGCTCAACATTGACATGCGGTAAACAAATTGCATAACAATGGATGTGTATTCTCTTTTAGAGAATGCTTCATTTCTTAGGTAATTAAGGAATGGATTTGTATCATTTGACAATGGAATGCGAGTTTCTAGCATTTGCAATAACCGATAAAAGTTGTTGAATGGCTAGTTAATAAACTGAATTTATGAAATTCTATTGTGGTCAAACAGATATCACCAAAATCTATCAGGTGGGATAGTGCTGGCTATGGGTTATAGTCAGATGTATAATGAAAAGTCTAGACGGTTATATATTATACAATGCAATGTGTGATGTCAGTTGGTTTGTAATATATGAGTATAATTTGGCTGATGATCTAACTAAAAGGTTATGAAGAGATCTCGTGAACATATCAGTCATGGGGATGGGTTTAAAGTCCATACGTTAATATCCTATGTCAAGACACCCAATTCCCATCTAATACAACGTTAGATGCTGAATTCAATGCGGAAAGCTTGTCATAGAGATATTGGAACACAATATCAAAAACATCCCAAGGTTTGTGTTCAAACCGCAAGATAAAGAAGGTTGAAGTATAAATTTTTAATAGTTCATTGATAAATTGCAGTGCCGGTGCAAGAAAAATGAACTACCTATAAGAATATGAAGTTTAGCCGCTTCAAGAAGCTTTGGACTTGAGCTTTGACATATTCTTTGAAGGATTAGGACACAAGCTAGTAAAATATTGTGTCGAGTGGAATTTGGATTTATAAGCGTATGCGTATTTTGCCTTGTAGTATTCAAATGGATAGCAAGGGTTCAATCCATAGGACACCCCGATATTCGAATATTTTGATCGTGTAATTTACTAAGATGAAAATTCAATCCGTAGGACATTTTCATTTATGCATACGTTTGCGTTTCTGTGACGATGGTTAAGTTATCATGGATATCACTAAAATAGGGGATGATTGTTGGTTATTTTAGTGTTATTGGATTAACTTGTCGATCGAGAAAATAACGTTAGAGATTACACGAGTTAGGTGATGCGGGAGTGCGGACTCGATTTTATCCTAAAGGTTATTTGGGCTTTACTATAACAATGGGTTTGTTATTAATTCACTTGGGCTTAAGTGGTATGTGAAGTGGGCTCAAATAAATTGATCGATATTTTCCTGATGGGAAAACTCTCAATCGAATATATACATAAAAGAGAAGACGGTTACTTTTTCTTTGGTTCTTCATCATCACAGAATCATAAAAATCCAATTCCAACTACAGAAAATCTCTGTCTTATCCGATAAATCATTGCGTGTAACCCGCAAATATGTTTATCTGAAAGTAATTCACGATTCAGAGATTAATCCAGGCAATTGTTCAAGAAACCAAGATTGAAATCAAGATTATAGGTTTGCATCATTGATCGAATTCATCATCCAGGTACGTAATATATACAACAGTTATGTAACTGCAAATGCAGTTACTTTGTAACCATCACAACATTTACAAATCCTAACTAACATGGTTGTTAATTAGTCGGTCATGATAATCTTACTTTACAATAATACAAAAGTTAGAATTTCACAAATCATAAGTTTAAATACAAGCAACCTAATTGCTACATGCTTTTGGTTGAATCTGCATGATCTTCAGTTAACTCTTGATCACCATGGTATGGAGTTATCAGCTTTGGAAGAAGTTGATAATCCGAGTCACTGACTAAATTTTATGGAATCTCTGTTCACTCCAAAAGCTCGATTGCATTTCCATTTAGCTTCTTTCCTTTTTGAGCCAAACTAAAGAAACCGCATTGCAGGGTCCACGATCACCTGCAGACTTGCAGTTGCATACTGTTATTATTGTTGCTGTTGAGCCACACATCAGTTTCACCTTCCGACTTGTTTGGGTACATCTTTAGATGTGTGGCCCCAAAACAGTATATGCTTGAAGGTGCAAGTCGAGCTTCCAGCGGAGGTCTGTGGTTCATATGATTCAATGGAGCTTGTATGTCACAGATTGACTTTGTGTTTGACTGAGCTGTATTTTTTTTAGAATTATGGTTCATATGATTCAATGAAGAAAACAAGTAGACTCGTCATTTAGCAATGCCCCTCCAAACAAGATCAATTGGGTTATTCCTAACACTGTAGCAATTTTTTTAATAGAATCACAACATGAAGAATCCCTTAAATGGTGTATATGAATCAAATGTTTAGTGAATCACATAAAAATATATTTTGATGAAAAGAAAACATGATAATCTTTCAAGTTTATAAGCATAGCAAAACATAACTTTAACTTTCATTTATCTTTGCTGTTTATTTAAGAACAATAAATAATCAAACAACAGATTGAATTGCAAAAGTGTGACATTTTTATTGATTTTGGAATGTATTTATACATGGGAAATAAAGATTCAACCTATTGCTATTTACAAGTTAAACCCCTTCTACAAAAATGCATCTAGTAACTAAACATACTTTTGACACTTTGTCATATCTAACCCTATACACTTTAGCATGTGAGGGATTAATGTCCCGGGTTGTGGTCGAGGTCAGCTAATGTCGTTGTCTCATTGAATACCATCTCTCCTTCCACATTTATTTGAATATTGCGTGTGCGACTAGCAACCGACCTCGTTTGTTGAATTCAGTTTGGTCTTCGGTTGGTTCTTCAAGCTTGACTCCATCCCCATTTCAGCTTCTTTCCCTTTTGAGCCAAACTAAAGATTTGCGATTTTTGAAGGGTGCGGTCTTTAGTCAAGCTTCCGGGGAGCCCACAAACCATATCAACAAACCGCATAGACGGGTCCACAACCACTTCCAGGTGCATACTGTTGTTATTGTTGCTGTCGAGCCACACATTTGTTTCACCTTCTGATGTGTTTGGGTACATCTTTATATGAGTGGTCTCGAGCGCTCCATAACAGTTTGGCATACCGCCAATGCTCTCAAACCTCGTTTTCATAGTTGCTATATCCTCTGGCCATGAAATGTGTTGCACAGCACGTGCTTCCAACGCTTGGACGAACTCCCATGTGACCGCATCAACGGTCATGTAAGTTGTTTCAAATGCCATTGCTATGTCTATGGATGTATCGGTGGAACTTAGCCTGGTTAATGCCACGGCTATCTGATCGTTCACTGTCATTCATGTGTCGTCCCAGATTTTGAATCTTGTAAACTCGTCTACCATACCACCCTCGCCACCCTTTACAAGCGTGCGTATAAAGCTAAACGCCCTCCTTGATACCTTGAAGAGCGACTCGAAATTGTCCCCATTGCTTGAATGCACAAGAGCTGCAAAGGCATAGGCGGGTCACATATTTAAAACTACAAAGAATCATTCATAAATATTAACATTCATGGATTTAGTAATAAAAATTAGCTTGGATTTATCAACCTCCAAAGCCCAAGCGATGTGCTACCGCGTGTTGGGCCTGCTGATAGGTGTTGATGATGTGGCACCAGAAGTTGTATATGCTGAGATGGAAACACCAGCTGGCACATGTGACAATGAGGACGAACCCTGCAAATATATATGTAATGCAATTCTCAGAATATATAAATACCTAAAAATATATAGTAAGTAATATATATATCAGTGATATTAATATATAGGGGATCAACATATACAGTGCTTCAAATTCACAACATGTTAACATGCAACCATATATATATATATTAATATGTATATATACCTTTGGTTAACCCTCTTCCTGCTCTTGATCACTTGCTTGCCACTTCCGGCCCTATGAACAATCAACATGTTATCCGATGCGGCGGTAGAGATGAGACCAAACAAATATGACCCGCCGTCTAACATGGACAAACGAGATCCTAGGGTTACAAAAGCGGCGCTAGAGAATAAGAAGATATATTGATGAATATATTATATGAAGGAAAGTAGAACTAGGGTTTTTATTTATAAGAAGGTGGGTTGGGATATTTTTCATTTAAGCCCCTTATTTTAACTCTTTAAAGTTTGGTTGGTGAATCTTGTGGGCTGGTACATGATTTTTGAAAACCATATATTTAGTTTCACATAGAAAAAGCACAATATAGCATTTATTATTATATCATTTCATTTTAAGAAAAAAGTTATATTATTTGATTTAATAATTTATTTTTTTTATCTATACTCTATATAAAAGAATAAAAAAAACTTGTCTTTGTTCGTTCTTTTATTTATACTCTATATAATAGAAACACTTTACCCTAGCAACAATCATGAACGAAACCACGCGTGCGGTCCCTCAGATTCTTCCCAGATTCTAATACCTTATTTAAGATCGCTCAAGATTCATGCTCCTGTTTTAAGAGTGATGTTGATTAATGATTGCATATCTAGAGCTTATTGTCTTTGTTTACATTCCAATGTATGCTTTTACATGAAGAGTAATATGTTCATGATTTGTTTTACGTTACAATGGAACATATCTGCATCTTCGATCAATTTGTATTTATGAAAAAAAAACCTAATATAACAATTAATTTAAAAGGTGTGTGAAAGTTGAGTGTGAGGTCTTTAAGTTATGCATATCAAGTTATTCAAGATATTGATAAGAAGACATCATGTATGACTATTAAACCCATCTTTTTTTTATATAAATGTTATTTGGTTGACAAATCTTGTGGGATGGTACATAGTTTTTGAAAATCATATATTTAGTTTCACATTTGAAAAGCAGAATATAACATTTATTATTGTATCATATATTTAGTTTCACATTTGAAAAGCAGAATATAACATTTATTATTATATCATTTCATCTTAAAAAGAAAGTTATATTATTTGATTTAATAATTTATTTTCTTTTATCCATATATGAAAGAATAAAAAAAACTTGCATGAATTCGCGTTGCTCCTTACCTTTTTATATTAATTTTTAGGTTTTTAACCCATTTAAGAGTAAAAATTCACAGGTCAAAATAACACCTCATTTTAAATCTATTCATATTTCTTATTTATTAGTCCAAGAGTAGTAATTATATATGTTAGTGTTTGTGTTACATTTCTCTGAATCCAATTTAAACACATATCCACATACATAAAGGTCGGATTACATAAGTAAGACAACATACTTCTTCAATATGTGTTTACAACTCATAGCATTATTTGATTTGTTTCAGTTATATGGTGTGTGTTAACAGAAACACTTTACTCTAGCAACAATCATGAACGGAACCACGTGTGCGGTTCCTCATATTCTTCCTAGATTCTAATACTTTATTTAAGACCCCTCAAGATTCGTGTTCCTGTTTTGAGAATGATGTTGAATAATGATTGCATATCTAGAGCTTATTGTCTTTATTTAAATTTCAAGGTATATTTTTACATGAAGAGTAATAGGTTCATGATTTATTTTACGTTACAATGGAAAAAAAAACGTATGAAAGTAGAGTGTTTTTGTGAAAAAAAAAACCCTAATTGAACAGATAATTTAAAACGTATGTGAAAGTAGAGTGTGAGCTCTTTAATTAGGTTATACATATCAAGTTATTCAAGATATTGATAAGAAGACATCATGTATGACTATTAAACCGATCTTTTTTATTTAAAAACCCTAGCAACAAACATGTCTTATACTTAGGGCTGTAAACGAACCAAACTTTCAACAAACAGTTCATGAATTGTTCGTCGAGAAGTTTAATTACGTTCGTTCTTTTAATAAACAAAAGAACATGAACAAGAAATTTCATCGATTAGTTAAACAAACGAACACGAATAGAGCTCTCGTCGAACGTTTGATAATATATTCATGATCGTTCATTCATATTCATCTGTATATGTTGTTCATGAAAGTTTTTTGTACATTACTTTACTAGCTTTTAAACCCGTGTATTACACGGGTTTGTCAAATAATAAAAATAAAAAGATTCATTATTTGAAAGAAATGAACAAAATTAAAGGTGAAAATAAAATATATAGTACAAACAATAAGAAGTTTAGAATCTCAAATTTATAAAATCGATTTTTTTATATACAATATTTGCATAAATTGTTTTGACCAATTACCCATGAATAACTATGATAAATGAGATGAGAGATTAGAGAATTAGAATGAAAATTATAATCAATTTCAAAATTGTTTTGTCTCATGACCCATTGATTGTTAGAATAAATAATATGAGAAATTTGAATATTAGAAATGAAATTATAACTCATTTGCCAAAATTATCTTGACCCATGACCCATAGATTGTTAAGATGAATTAAATGAGAGATTATATAATTAGAAAGGAATTTATAACCCATTTGTCAATATGGTTTTGCTCTATAACCCATGGATAAGTAGGATGAATGAGAAGAGAGATTAGGCTAAGAATGAATGTAAGATTGCCACATCATCCTCATTATTTTCTTTTATTAGTATAGTTAGATATTATAAACATTTTATGTTTTTTAAGTTATTACCTCTAACATAAAACATGAAACTATATTCTCACATTGTTATTGCATTGTTCCTATTTCATTTTTTTATTATTCGCATTGATGAATAAATCGATCTCAATCGTAAGGTCCCGCCAAATTTATTTATGTTCGTTTATGTTCATGAACACATTAATTTCCTTAACAAGCGAACACGAACATAAAATCGCGTTTGGTAAGGGTTCCTGAACTGGTCGGGAACACACAATCTCCTTAACAAATGAACATGACCAATGCCTCATACGTGTTAATTAAGTTCTTTTGCGGCTATACGAATACTTCTACGAAATCAAAGGAAATATATATCTTGTTTTCTAATTAACCGATTTAAAACACTGTTTACTTATGCAACCACACACTTATCCCACACGATCATGCACTTCCCCAAACGATTTCACAGTACCCACATTATAATATGATTTCAACTCACATATTAACATTTAATTTATTAGGAGGTTACATAACATGTGAGCATGGTGTAGACAAGGACGCCTAACTCTAGAAACCACAATGAACATGACGATGCTAATTAACTAGATCGTTTTTATAACTGGTGTAAATATAATTTGGGTAATATGTGTAACCGTCGAAGATAATTTGCGTAATTTGTGTCAATGTAATTCGGGTAATTTGTCCAATTGATGTAGCTAATTTAGGAAATTTGTGTAATTGGTGTGTATTTTTTTGTGCAATTTGTGTAGATGTAATTTGTGTATGGTGTATTATGTAATAATTTGATAATTTGTGTTGTAGGTCCCTTGGATGGATCTAACAACAGTAATACTAGTTACTTGGATCAACCTCTACACTAGCTGGCTAGGGGAAATCATTAGTGAGGACCGAGATCTCGGATCTTGTTTGGTTATGTTTATTTCCGTGAGGGGAGATATGGAAGAGAGAAGAGAGAGTTTTTAAGTAGGATAAGATAAATGGAAAAATGTTAGTTTGCATAAGATGCACACACTATTTATAGTGTGTATACTCATGCATATTCTATTCATTATTTCTGGCTCAAAGGGCTCCAACTACATGGCATTGGCCCAAACATACAAATAAATAAAGTCCAGCTAGCTAACGTACATAAACGACACATTTCAATCAAATATGAAAGACTAAACACAAAATGGGCATTACATGTGTACTTAGCTAATTTATGTAATTTGTGTCGTGTTTGTAATTTATTTACATTGTGTATTATGTGTAATTGGTAATTTATGTAATTTTGTGTATTTGTTGTTAGGTAATTAGTGTAATTTGATTATTTTATGTAATTGGTGTAGATGTAATTCGGATACTTTATAGGGGAGTTCAAACCTATCCGAATTAGTATCCGAATTATTCGACTTTCCGATTCCGAACTATCCAAAATTTCAGATATCCAAATCCCGGATATACGAAAATTCAGATTCGGATAGCAGTTTTCATATTTTTCAGATATCCGAATTATCCAGTATTTTAATTTTAATATTTTATAAGTTTATTTTATATTAAACATAAAAACAAAACCCTAGTCTAACATAACATAACACATCGCCTCACTTCTTAACCTTAGTCCTCACTCCTCAGTTCCTCATGACAGCACATGCAGGCTGCACCATCGTCGCAGCACCACCATCGTCAGTCCAACCCTCATGGAAGCACTAGTCTGCCGTCCCAATCATCGTCTCCAGCTAATAAGCCGTCGGCCGTCGTCTCCAGCCATCATCCGTCTCCGTCAGTCCCTTTCAGTTTTGTTAGTTACTTTGTTAAATTATTAATTACTTATTTATTGTTAGATTGTTAATTATAAGACTTGTTTCAACTGTTTTATTTTTTAATTCTTTTTCGGGTATTTAGATATCCGAGGTTCGGATATCCGAACTTCGGACATCCGAAATTTCGGATTCGGATTCAGATAGTGATTTTCACTATCCGAAAGGTTCGGATATTCGGTTTCGGATATCCGGTTTTGAACAGCTCTAATAGTTAATTTAAGTAATTTGTGTGTTGTATATTAATTTGGGTAATTTATATACTTGATGTTGATTTGAAATGATCAACTGAAAGAAAGACAAACGTTAGTGAAAGATGGTGGAATTGTAATATTATATGTGAGTAGATCGACTAAAATCATTATATATGTATGTATTCACATGTTACCCAATACTACATGAACTGCATTACATAATATCTTATTTGAGTGAAAAATTTAGGAAAAAAAAAGATAAAATTCAAATTGTTGTTTTTGTGATCCGAATTCAAAAAAAATATAGCATTTTGTGGTCTGGATTTAAAAAATAATAATAATATTTAATTGAAAATAAAGTCTTTTGGAATAATAATGAATATGTTTGACTTTTTTTAATGTATAAAAAAGATGGTGGAATTATAACATTACTAAAATACCCCTTCAACCATTTTAAAATGATTTTTCTTTTAGTTTTTTATATTCAAATTTAATTTCACCCGCAAAACTAATGCACATTTAATTGAAATTATTGTTTTAATTGAGTTCTTATAACTCAATGACTTCTCAAATTATCTCACATATATATATATATATATATATATGATTAGGATCATGTAAGAACTATTTTAAACTTAAGAACTTTGAGAACCATTTTAGATTACAAAAAACATTCTTCTTAACAAAAAATAAAAAAAATTATCAAACAAAAAAAACTCGAAAATAAAAAAAGTAAAAACCAAAAAATTTTATTTTTCATCCCGGTTTTATAGAAAAAATGAAAAAAAAATATCGATTTAACAAAATTATACATATATGTATAATACTTAGTTTTTAAATTTTACACACGTTTTTTTATACACATATGTACAATTCAAGGTAAATGATAATGTACATATGTGTACATTACGTAACTTGAGATTAAATAAAATTATACACATGCGTATAATAAAAAGTTAGTTTTTTTATGAAACTGAAATGAAATATAAGAATTTTGGTTTTTTTTTACGTTTTTATAATTTTTGTTTATTTTCGTTTAATGATTTTTTTTTATAATTTTTAGAGGTTTTTTTTTGCTCAAAGTGGTTCTTAAAGTTCTCAATTTTCAAAGGGTTCTATTAGAATCATTACCCTATATTTATATATATAGAAAAGGGTAAAAGTAAGAATAAGGAATTTCCTAGAAATGGTAAGAACCAATAAATTTTTGACATTTGACATTAAAAATTATTGTGAAAAAACAATTATAGGAAACTATGCCGGTTATTGGTAATTTTAAATCTCAGCCATTGATTAACATGATCCAATGGCTATGAGTTATTCTTAGTCTTCCTAGAAAACTACTTATTTTTAGGATAACTCTCTCCTTTATAGGTGATGATAAATTCTAGTAACAATTTTGGCAGGAGGCAAGGGCTAAGTTTTTTCAAACAATGGGTCAAAGTGAATACAATGTGCCCGATTCCTTGTTCGGCAAATGATTGCAGATGGGAACGAAACTCACCAACTTCAACAACATTCATAGTCGGTTTACAAATATTCGACGCAGAGCAAGCTGTTCAAGTGATATTGATGTGACGAAGGAGACCCATAAACAAATTTTAGGTGTGTACAAAACTCAGTTTACATTGGTTGAACTTTGGAAACTTCTTCGGAGGACCGAGCTTTAATGGAACAAGAGAAAGAAGTTTACCGTGACGTCGTGGTGAATTTGATTCGTAGTTTTATTTTTATTTGAACTTTGGTTTGTTATTTACCTTTTGTTTAACTTTAATTTGTAACATATTTTTAATTTGAACATTGACCTTTTCTTTTTTAAGTTGATCATTATTTTTTCCATTTTATATTATCTTACACTTTTAGTCCAAGTAAATTTATATTACTTAAAACAAATTATATAAATATATAACAATTATTATATTATGTGGCATGACATGATAACTAACAAAAGTGGGTTATCTCCCAATACATAAAAAATGTGATTGCCTTGCTGCTGACGTAACAGTGACATATATATATAGCAGAATAACTAGCAAAAACTAGCTTATTCCACAAGCTATTATATTATGTTTTAAAGATGGTTTTCGAAAACCATGTGCTAGCTCAGAGGATTCACCAACAAGAAAAATAAGAATTAGTGACACTTTAAAGAGTTATAAAATGAGGGGTTTAAATAATAAAAAAAGATAACCCAGCCCATTTTCTTATAAATGAAACCCTAATTCATTCTCCTTTCTTCGTTCATATATTTATCAACCCATCTTCTCTCTCAGTAACCCTACAAGCTCTTTGTCAATGATCGATGCAGTGAACAGATCATTGTTGATATATAACATGTTAATTGTTCATAGCAACAACCTAGCTAGCTGGCTAGGTTTATTCACAAGTTCTTACACCATGGATAGAAAATTACACTCGGCTAAAAAGCCGGAAGTGGCAAACAACCTAAGGTATATATATATATATGCTTGCATGCTAAGAAGTTGTCATTTTGAAGTATGTTCAACTCTTATTAATATCAGTGACGTATTACCATATATTACATTTTCAGGGTTCGTGGTCCGGTTTTTCACAGTTATGCTAAACGTGCCAGAAAGTTTTAGAGAAAAGCTTGGATCTGGATCTTGTGGAGATTTGTAAGTGGATTATTTCTTATATATTCGTGTGTTGATCGATAATATTCTTAAACTAAATAATCCTATTAGATTTATTTTGCTCAACTATAATTGACTTTTTTATCAAAAGAAAACTTTTATGCAATTGATAACATGTTATTAGACCAAATTGTGATTCTTGATTCAAGAAAAATAAATTATGTTTATAAAACAGAAGATACACCCAAAAGTAGCTTTTTAATTTTTAATTTTGTTTTATTTTATGTTCGAAATTGAAGCGGATGCGAATACCCTTCAATTGCTGAAGAAATTAAAAGTGTTGCGAGCGCGGATGTAGCAAATCGAAAGCTTTTTGTCCGTCGATTAGCATGGAATACCCTAGTCGGGATGAGGATGAAACCGATGAGCAAGCAAAGGTATATACGATTGCATGCTAAAAAGTTGTGATTTTGAAGTATTTCTATACTGCATTTGCATTTTCTATTTGCTCCTTACAATCTTTATTTCTTATGTTGGTCAAGATGTCATTACAAACCTTGGAGGATCGATGAGTTTTGTCATGAAGTAACCATTCTCAGGTATCTCTTTTGTTGCAAAAATATTCTATGTTTTGGTGTGAATTAGCAATTAACTAAAGAAAATGTATGGAGTCTTGAGGAAAATTATTTATAAAATGAGTTTTTGAAGGAAATAAACGAAAGCAAATTATAATAACTGAAAATCCGGTGCGACCTGCATCCGGTCCAGTTTCATAATTGGTTCAGCGGTCCAATGATGGCCGCTTTAAATTTTCTGTCGTGAAAACACTGCTAATATGTGAATTGAGTGCCTAATTATTAAATTGATTTCGTTAATAAACACGTTTAATACTCAAAATCTAATGAACACACAATTTTACATAATTTTTAGAAGATTGGGGAAAAGCAGTCCGTCTTGATAAAATTTAAAAGGTGATCATGTGGCAAAGTCCCAACGGTTGTGACTTTGCCACATGATCTGGACTGCTAAGACCTTTTCATCCTTTCTGGGCCCTTTTCTGCCCTGTCGCTCGGTCCAAGTATGAGTCAACTAGCATCTGTGGATCAGCTTCATATCATATATTGTGATAACATGTAGCAATGTTCTCTGCAGGAAGGTCAACTATAGCAATGTTCGTTTTATTGGTGCTTGAACAACGCAAACTCACTTGTGCATAATAATAGGTACTAAAGTCTGTTCCCCAATATTTTAATCTTACTCTTTAACAAACACAATTTTGTTTATTGATCTTGCAGAATACATGTCTGGTGGCAGTGTTTTTGAATACTTGCAAAAGCACCATCACACCGTAACTCTTGCTCAGCTAGTGAAGTTTGCAATAGATGTTTGTAGAGGAATGGAGTACTTACATAAGAACAGTATTATTCATAGGCGTCTCAAGACCGCAAATTTGCTAATGGACGCTCATAATGTAATTAAGTTTGTTGTTTTTCTATAACATTTTAACAATTTAAGTCAAACTTCAATTTGTTCATATTTCCTTCGGGTTGTAAAGGTGGCTCGATTTTGGGACTCTTGGAATGGCAACTGTGGTGCTCTTATGCACTCATATGAAATTGTAAATTTATTTCGTTGTGTTTTTGATAGTGTATCGATCTGGATAGCAGCTGTCATATTGGGTAGTCACATGTTTCATTTTTGTATCAAAGCCATTTATGGAACATGTGTGCTTAGTGTTTGCTTTGTTTCTATCTTTATGGAGTAACTAAATTGTCTTCTAATGAGGTGGATATACATTCAGATGTGGTGGTCTCTTCATTTGAAACAGAGAGATGGTGTAAAGTTACAAGAAAATTATATCCCTCTACTGCAACTTTGCAAAAACAGAGGTGCTTAATTACTAAATTGGCCGATGCTACTCTTCTAATGTTATGCTATGGCTTTTATTTGAAGTGGTAGGTAATTTAAAAATGTAGCTAACCAAAAAATGATTTGCATCAAGACCTTTGTTCACCCCTATTGAAAATAACAAATAAAAATGTCACTTTATAGTTTTGAAGCTTGAAGGAATATATAGATGTTTTGAACTAATAATTTTTAGCAACGTGTTTCTTCATCATCATCATCATCATCATCATCATCGTACTCAGTATATCCCACCAATAGCAATGCTATGGTAAGGTCTGAGGAGGGTAAGATGTAGACAGCCTTACCTCTATCCCATAGGGATAGAGAGGCTGCTTCCGGTGAGACCCCCGGCTTGATAGTAGTTTCTTCATTTTTATTATAAAGTGTCTTCGACTAAGAATTTCTGTTTTACGTACCAACACAGAATTAGGTTGAAAAAACTCACGCACTACTAGAAAAAGAGATGTTTTTCCACAACCAAATTGTAGGAAGTTTGTTGGAAAAATCAAGTTTCTAACAATTTTCTAACAAAAAAGTTGTTGGAAAAACACATACTTGAAAATCGTTTTCAACAAATTTTCTTACAAAATTGCTACAAAAACATGTGGTTGTAAACTTTCTACAGCTTTCCTACAAAAACTATTCATAATGTTTATTAGATAATATTGTAGCAAAGTTTGAGCTTATTTTTTTGTTGGAACTACTTGTCGTAGGAAATTTGTAGGAAAATTTTGTAAGAAAATGACTTATTTTCTAGTAGTGACGGATCTTAAACAAAAAAGAACACGTGTTTGTTGATAGAAAGTTGTGTACATTGGATGTTAGTTGTGATGGATGTTTTGTTTGACTTAACCTAGTGTATTTGGTATGGCATTGAAGACAATATTGATTAACCTAAGATTATGGGTCACTAAGTGCTGATTATAATCGTGCTCTCGCATAACTTGGTATGAGCTTACCATAATCATACTCATCACTATTGTGTTGTTTATTGCTGATTTACTTGAATTTGTTAAGGTTTACCTTTCCGCCGCTAACCCCCCCACCCACCCCGCGGCAACGCGGGGGGTCTCAATACTAGTTGTAATGTAAAACACATCATGAATATATTAGTTTTCATGTAAAAATATACCACGAAATCTAAACAAAAGCAATAAGCTCTAGATATGCAATCATTATTCGACGTCCCTCTCAAATACCGAATCTTGAGCGATCTTAACTAAATCCCCAAATCTAGGAAGAATCTAAGGGACCACACACGTGGTGTCGTTCATGGTTGTTGCTAGTGACCATATTAGCACATGCTATATCACCGACCAACAAATCACATATTGCTATGAGTTGAAAATACATAATTGAGGGGGAGAATTGAAGTAGTACGTTGTCCCACTTATGTAATCAGGTATTTATGTACGTGGATGTGTGTTTAAAATGGATTCAAATAAATGTGACAAAGATACAGAATAATGTTATACAAAAGCTAATGTAATTTGTAAATCACAACAGGAAAAACATTAAAAATAAGAAAACGAAGTAGAATATGAACCAATTACACTTTACACTTAACATTATAGTATATAAATAAGAAATGGGTGATTTTTATATAAAGAGTTTTAATGATGGACGGATTTAGATGAAAAAAATTATCTTCTTATAAATCAAACCCATTCGTTCATACAAACACAAACACACACACATTCATCAACGCATCTTCGATCTTCTGTGCCGCTTACTCGTTTGATTCATGGTCGATGCAATGAACAAACAGATGAAAATTGGGGTACATATTGATGAATACGTTATAACTCGTTTGATCTGATGGGTTATTTTGCAACGTGAAATTTTACTCTTAAACAGGTTAAAACCCTGAGAATTAATATGGTGTTGATACATCAGTAATAAAAAAAGGTAATGAGCAACGTGAGAACGACAGCTATCATGCCAGTTTTTTTTATTCTTTTATATAAAGTATAGATAATAAAAACAAATTATTAAATCAAATCATATAACTTTTTTTCTTAGAATGAAATGATATAATCATAGCTATTCTATTATTTTTTCCTATGTGAAACTAAATAGGTGGTTTTCAAAAACCATGTACTAGCCCACAAGATTCACCAACTAAAGTGGCACTTTTGAGTTTTGAGAGTTATAAAATAAGGGGGTTTGAATGAAAAATAACTCAACCTAACCCATCTTCTTATAAATAAAACCCTAATTCATTCTCCTTTCTTCGTTCATGTATTCATCAACCCATCTTCTCTCTAGTCTGTAACCCTACAAGCTCTTTATCATTGTTGATATATAACATGTTGATTGTTCATAGCGCCGGAAATGACAAACAAGTGATCAAACGGCTGTTTGATTTAAATCAAAAGCTGGAAAAGGAAGATTGAAGCCAATGATCGATCAACGTGCCAAATGTATGGTAGACGAGTCTACAAGATTCAAATTCTGGGACGGCAAAGAAATGACAGTGACCATAGATCAGATAGCCGTGGCATTAACCAGGCTAGGCTCCATCAAAAGAGGGTGGTTCGATCTATATATATATATATATATATATATATATATTATACAAGTGTGATGTGTGCAACAAGAGTTTCCATACATATTTATGCCAAACTGTTATGGAGCGCTTGAGACCACTCATGTAAAGATGTACCCAAACACAAATTTATAGTTTGGCTCAAAAAGGAATGACGCTAAACGGGGATGCAATCAAGATTAATCGAGAATATTTAGTCGGCGATTCGGGTTTTCAGCTTCTTCTAGGCTGCTAATGTTAGACATTAATCCCTCATCACATGCTAAAGTGTATAGGGTTAGATATGATAAAAGTGTCAAAGTATGTTTAGTTAGTAGATGTTTTTGTAGAATGGGTTAACTTGTAAATAGCAATAGGTTGAATCTGTATTTCCCATGTATAAATACATTCCAAGATCAATAAAAATTTAAAAATAATAACACTTTTGCAATTCAATCGGTTGTTTGATTATTTTTGTCCTTAATTCATTCCTGGGCAACAGATAACTAACTCCATACAATGGTATAGTTTAAATCGTGTTTTTCTATGCTTATAAACTTGAAATATTAATTATCATGTTTCCCTCTCGTCGAAAGGTATTTTTGTTTATATCATCGCGTGATGATTATAATACCCTTGAAACTTGGTTGCACAAACTACAAAGCCTGCCTTGGATTCAATATTCCTGCAAACAGCCCACGTGTATCAGAAATATGTTTGTAAACGACATGATCAAACACGAACGAGGCTTACCCGTCTTTGTACAATTTACTTAATAGATGTGTGAACATACATGAAAAGATGCAAAACAAACAAACAATACCAGTAATGTTCCATTCACAAGTCATAAAAGTAGAGTCTCTGAAAGGTGAGATGAGAGAAAACCTTACCTTTAAGGGGCTACTCCCACGGAGACTGCAGTTCAGTGAAAGTTTTTTTAGATACAGCAAAAAATTATAAAAAACACAGTGCTTTCAATGTGATGGATAAGACGGTTATGTAACCGTCCGTTTTATCTCTCTCGCTGCTTTAATTATCTTCATTGCACTATAAGACGGTTCTCCAACATATTATTCAATTAATGTGAAATCAGCATGCCCTCGTTTGTACATAAATTTTAAGTATTTATGAACGGGCACTTGACCAAACGTCCACAAACGCACATAAATAAATGAGCAAGTAGAATGTCCGTGTTTGTACTTATGTTTATTTAACTAAATGAATGTAAAATACTTTCCACATCCATTTAATAAATAAATAAGTACATTTGTTGAATGATAAATTTGTTATTTGTAAGTGGTTCTATTAAACAAATAAATTTACTAGAATTATTTTATAATTTCAGTTAGATTACATTAAATATCTGCTGATTGTGTTTGGTGTTAATGATGGTGAACATGAATCTTTTTCTCCATTGTTGCTTCATAGAATCCGAAAACACTTCATCTCCAACAAAAGCATTCCTAAATTGGCCCTGCTTGGGGAGACATATTGCTAAATGGTGAATCTTCTTCTTTTCTTGAAATGCTTTTCTTCGTTGAATCATATGAACCATGCACAATTCTAAAAACGCAAACAGCAAGTCAAATTATAAGTTTCTGTTTTGGTCAAAAGACAAAGTCAACTTCTAAAGTCAAACCTTGGTGGGAGTGACTAATTTAAGGGATTTGGAATTGGGTCAATTTCTCTTGATTCTTTTAAAACTGCTGAGAAAAGTGAATTTTCTTCTTCAAGTTGTGCTAGATGCTTTTGAACAGATGCTAAAGATCTGAACGTGTCATGTCCAGGCTCATAATAATAACGTGAAAACTTATTTATTTTCAATAAAAAATATAAAGAATGTAAATGAACAAACATTTATATCAAAATTACCCTATCCGATATTGTCACCTGTCTTTAGGGGCACTTCTTTCACCATACATTCATTAGTAAGTTTGGGGGATGATGTTAGAAATTACAACAAAATAATTAAAAGAATATTGCAGGGATCAGCTTCTATCCTTTGAAGATCTCATTGACAGCTAGCTTTATACCGTTGGACTACAATCAAGGCACATTCCGTTTATTTTATATTTCCTAGTTAAGAGTCAAAAGTTTTCTTTTTCTTTTGTATTTAAAGATCTTTCTTTTGTACCTTTTGAATGTAACAAAACACAAGAATACATAATAAAGCGCTCTGATTACTGAGTCAATATCACATTTAAGGGCCTTCTCGTGATACATGTTCTTGTGGCAGATCTGGCACATACCCTATTTGATCAGTTTTCGGCTTATAAGGTGTCTGTGGACGATTGAATCCTGAAGGCGGTGGTGGTTAAGCAGTATCCACCAAAAAAAAAGTATATTACATGATGACATAAGCGCTGCGGTCGTGAGAGATGACGTAGCTCTCTATTTCGAAAACTTATGTTTCTGTTTTCTTTAAAGTATCAAAATATTGGAAGTTTCAATTTTTATGTTTTGCTAGACTTATAAACTTGAAGATTGTCATGTTTTGTTTTCACAAAAATTTATTTTCATCCATATCATCGCGTGATTAGAAAACTCAAGATTCAAACAGGAAACTGATAGACATTGATAAAACTACAAACATCATTAGTTTTGATAATGTACATGATTATATTCCTAATTTCCATCAAACTTGGTTGCAGCATTATCTGAATCAAAAAACACAAAAGCCAGCCTCAGATTCATTCCTGCAACGGCCCAAATTTGTATAATCAGAAATGGCCTTATTCATCGTCGTTCATTTGAATTTAACGAAGCAAAACAAAGACATAAAATATCAAAAACATTCTATAAAAAAATACATATTAAATATAAAATATAAACTCAAGTGAACGTTCCATGTCTATGTAACGGATAGAACTAGACTAGAATATATTATTTTATGATTTAAGAAAAAAAATCCATTTCACACTAAATACCTGTTCATTATAATTGTAGTCATTGATGGTGAACATGAATCTTTTTGCCCATTGTTGCTTCATAAAATCCGGAACCAGTTCATCTCCAACAAAAGCATTCCAAGTATCTCCTGCAGTGCTAGAAATAACCCAATTGATCTTGTTTGGAGGAGCATTGCTAACTGATGAACCTTGTTCTTTCCTTGAAAAGCTTTTTTTCCATGAATCATATGAACCATAACTCTGTAAAACCAAATAGCAAGTCAAATTATAAGTTTCCGTTTTAATATTCAGTCAAATAGTTAAGTCAAACCTTCATGGAAGTGATTAACTTAAAAGCCTTGGAAAGGGGTATATTATTATCTCTTAATTATTCTAGTACTATTGATAAAGGTGAATTTTCTTCTTCAAGTTGTGCTAGATGCTTTTGAACAGATGTTAAAGATCTGAACATGTGTCCGGTCCCCGGCTCATAATAATACTACAAAAAGGATAATATGTAAGGCCCCGAACCCGGTAGCCTTACTTTAGCGTCGGATTTACTCATAAACACAGTTCTTACAAATCAGAGTTCATTAAAACTTTCGCGGAATATAAAAACTTTCATGAAACGTTACAACAATCCAAAACTTGCCTTAATTAAACATTCTTGTCTTTCAAAATAAACGTCAATTACATTAAAACATCTTGAGTCTTCAAATGCCAGTCTCCTATTCGCCCACCATGTGCCCGCTCAAGCTAGTTGTCTCATTCTACTCACCTGCGTGCATACTAAAAGTCAGCTACGCTGAGTGAGTTCTAGTTAATCGGACGCCATACAATACATACACATACATACATATCCGAAGATACATATCCATACCTAACTAGTTACCCTTCTGTTCTACATACATACTTACTACCATACATACATACATATCTACAATCACTAACCTCAGTCTACCGAGAGTACGTTCATAGTCCGCCGTCTATACCTGTACTCAAGGTCGTGAACACGTAAAAGGTCCGCAGTCCTTACCTATGTTCACCATTTATGGTACGTGCAAGGTCCGCAGTCCTTCCCTATACCATCCTACATCCACAACACGTACAAGGTCCACAGTCCTTCCCTATGTTGCAACCTAAACTATAGCACGTACGAGGTCCGCAGTCCTCCCCTATGCTACCACAATACAAATACAGCACGTATAAGGTCCACAGTCCTTTCCTATGCTGATGCCTATCTATAATATGTATAAGGTCCGCAGTCCTTAACTACGTTGTCGTCTATTATCTGTAACACGTATAAGGATCACCGTCCCTATCTACGTTTACTTCTATCATCTACTTTACGTATAAGGCCCGCAGTCCTTAACTACGTTGTCGTCTATTATCTGTAACACGTATAAGGCCCACCGTCCCTATCTACGTTTACATCTATCATCTACATTACGTATAAGGCCCGCAGTCCTTAACTACGCCATCACCAGCCGAGTCTATGTCCGACAAAAGCTAGAGGGATTTGCCATCCTAACTTACTATGTCGAACGTAGAACTCACATACCATTCGTGTACCTGTATACACATACTTCACATATACAATAATTACATTATAGCATAAGAACACTCTAGGCGTTCTTTACATCATTCATTTAACACCCATACCTCTTGTCGATACGTGCAATATCCGAAGATCGTTCACGCCCCGACAAGTATTCATTTGTAATGTTCATACATCTTCGATATATAATATTCGTACCTTTATTTTTGACCTGACAGTACGCGCAATATCCGAAGATCGTTCGCGTACCGACAAGCAATCATTCATATCCATCACATATATCACATATGGCATACACTTATCACTTAGGATAAATGTATTAACAACACATAGAGTATGCACACAGCCCCGAAAACATAACACATAAATGGGGCTAGAAACTCACCTGAATCCTGTTACGCTCTACGTTAATCGTTATTCCCTTCTTGAGCTGTGCACGGCTAACTGTATAATATTTACATGTATCAATTAACTACTACTACTCATGTTGTATTTCTATCTTTATACAACCCACAACGAACGGGGGTCCGGGGGCAGCGCCCCTGGCAGCGGGGTCTAGGGGCGGCAGCCCCTAGCAGGGTCCAAGGGGCAGAGCCCCTGGCAGCTCCTTCCAGGTCATTTTGGAAAAATTTTATTTACATTAACTGTCTTAACACATTTTCCATTAGGTTTTTAATTTATTTTCTAATCGAACTTGACTTTAGGCGAAGTTAAACCTTAGGCGAACTTAGCTTTAGGCGAAGTTAAACCTTAGGCGAACTTAGCTTTAGGCAAAGTTAAACCTTAGGCGAACTTAGCTTTAGGCGAAGTTACCAGCTAGGCGAACTTGGCCGTAGGCGAAGTTAGCTTTGAAGGCGAAGTTAAGCTTTGCAGGCGAAGTTATCAGTTTGCAGGCGAAGTTGCCCAGTTCGCAGGCGAAGTTGCCCAGTTCAGCTACAGGTTTGATATTTATCAAGCATTTTGGCGATTTTAATACCCTTGTTATGGTTCGACATCACCCACTAACGTTCCCTAACCATTTCGTTCGTATATATATCCCGTATATACTATAAAGCTTGGATCATTAAGCTTAAGGACATTCAATAAAACATAAACTTTAAAGGTCAAGAACATACCTTTTGTGCTCGTTTGGATCTCGTTTAACTTGTTTAATCACAACTAATCGTTTACTCTCTCTCGGATCTTGCTCGTTTCTCTCCCTCGGCCGCCGGCCGTATATGGCGGTGTGTGGTGTGTGTGTGTTTTGGAGTGTGTAGAGATTATGATGGAAATGAAATGAGGGTTTAAGGTTTTAGGTTGGTTTAGGGGATATTTATATCCCTTAAAGCCCATTGACCTAAAGCCCATTCTCATTTAACCCATCTCAATTAATCTAAATCCATGATCCGTTCTTTACTCGATATTAATTAATTAATAACGCGGAAATCACTAAACGTAACTTTCTTTATTCAACATTATAAATTTTAGGATGTTACAAAATAACATGAAAACAAATTTATATTCAACGAAACATGTAAAAAGTGCCAACAAAATGGAATTAGTAAAAAATTACTTTGTCGATATGGTCACCCGACTTTCGAGGCACTTCTTTCACAATCCAACCATCAGGGAGTTCGGGGTTTGTAGATAGAAAGCATCTGGGGGACAAATTTATCATATGGTATTCATTATCTTGATCTTTTTCAAAATCTTGCTTCTGTAACAAATCATTAGAATTATGATCGAAACCTGTTTTGACCCGAGAAATGGAGTCGGGTTTCTAGTGGCTAAGGAAATACACACTAGTGTGGTGGAGGTGATAAGACATAATGACAGGATTATGGTGTTGAAATTAGTACTAAGAGAGGAAGTAGTGGCAGTAGTCTCCGCCTACGCGCCTCATGTAGGCCTAGGGGATCAGGAAAAGAGAGAATTTTGGGATTGCCTAGACGCAGTGGTAGGGGGCATACCTAGGGGGGGAGAGGATTTTCATATGAGGTGATTTTAATGGACACATTGGTAAGGCTAACGATGGTTTTCAAGCCGTACATGGGGGTTTCGGTTTTGGTGATAGGAATGAGACCGGAAAAGATCTTCTAGATTTTGCGGTGGCACATGACCTAGGTATTATAAATTCTTATTTTAGGAAACAAGATTCTCATTTAATCACTTTTAGCAGTGGCGGACGCGACACGCAAATTGACTACCTTTTGATGAGGCAAGGAGACCGACGTTGGTGGAAGGACTGCAAAGTCATACCTGGGGAGGCAGTTGTGACTCAACATCGACTACTAGTGACAGATATAGCCTTCAGAAATAAGCTGACTGTTCGAGAGAAGAAAGGTACACCGAGAATTCGATGGGGAAATTTGAAGGACGAAAATCTCCTACTGTTTAAGGATAAACTCATACTGCATACGCGGGCTCGACTAAATGGGGACTCAACTCATATATGGGAAGCTATGGAGACAAAGATCATCCAAGTAGCAAAGGAGACTCTCGGGGTCACAACAGGAAAGACAAGTGGGCATAAGGAGTCTTGGTGGTGGAATGACGCAGTGCAAGACAAGATAAGGGACAAACAAGGATGTTTTAGGGAGCTAATGAGGTGCAAGAATGAGGAGGAGCGAGTGGAATTGAGGGACAACTACAAAACGGCCAAGATAGAGGCGAAGAAGGCAGTGGCGGAAGCAAAGAAGGCGGCCTTTAAACGGATGTATGAAAGTCTAGAAACAAAAGAGGGGGAACATGCTATGTTTAAGATTGCCAAAGCCAGGGAGCGTAGAAGGCAAGATATAGGACCGGTGAAGTTCATAAAGGATACAGATGGGCATGTACTGGTCAAGGAGCAGGACATCAAGCTAAGATGGCAAACCTACTTCCACAATCTTTTTAACAATGGGAGAGCTTACCAAGAAGAACATGACAACACAAACTTTCAACGACAACAATCGAATAACTGCTACTGCCGACGGATCACACGAGAAGAGGTGAAGGATGCACTTAGGAGGATGGGAAGGTCTAAGGCGGTTGGCCCAGACAACATACCCATCGAGGTGTGGAAGTGTCTGGGGGAGGAAGGAGTCATGTGGTTAACTACTCTGTTCAATAGTATTCTCAAATCAGGTAAGATGCCAGACCAGTGGAGGAGCAGCGTTGTAGTTCCTATCTATAAGAACAAAGGAGACGCCCAATGTTGTGGTAACTACCGAGGAATTAAACTACTAAGTCATACTATGAAGCTATGGGAAAGAGTGATTGAGGTTAGACTTAGACGAGAAACTCAGGTTACGGTCAACCAATTTGGCTTCATGCCGGGGCGTTCCACCACAGAGGCAATACGCCTTATAAGAAGATTAATGGAAAAGTATAGGGAGAAGAAGCGTGATCTACATATAGTGTTTATTGACCTAGAAAAGGCCTACGACAGTTGTAACATCCTGAAATTTCAAGATAATATTAATTATATTACTTAATAATAGAGGGAAAGTTTACTCGGGTTATCAGGAAATAAATAAAAGAGTAGGAGTTGGTATGGGTCGGGCTAGTGTCGGGTAATGGACGTTGGTTATGGATTTGGATTAATTGAGATGGGTTAAATGAGAATGGGATTTCAGGGATATAAATACCCCCAAAATCCCAAAATATCTTCATTTTCCCCCACTCTCCTAAACACACACAAACACACATTCTAACCGATCAAGATTCGAAGCCGAGACCCGAGATTTTGTTGATAGATCTGAGTTGGTAAGTTAGCCGAGCTCAGTTAAAGAAGGGATTTACAGCTACCAGAGGAAGAAGCAGAGTCCAGGTGAGTTTCTAGCCCCATTCCTTGTTATGTTTTCGGGGCTGTGTGCATACTTGATGTGTTGTTAATACATTTATCCTAAGTGATAAGTGTATGCCATATGTGATATATGTGATATGTATGAATGATTGCTTGATGGTACGTGAACGATCTTCGGATATTGCACCTACTGTCAGGTTGTAACGTTATAAATATGGTAAGTATGATATGTATGTTTATGTGTATGAACATGATATAGATAATAGAAGAAAGAAATGATAATGTATGGTTGTATGGTTACGAAAAGGGTACCGAGCCCTAATAATACTCGAGGTATGATGTATGGTTGTATGGTAACGAAGAGGGAATCGAACCCTACTAATATTCGAAAACCAAGGGACCAGACCCTTATAATATCTGTGATGTTAGGGACCAGACCCTTATAATATCTGTGATGTTAGGGACCAGACCCTTATAATATCTGTGATGTTAGGGACCAGACCCTTATAATATCTGTGATGTTAGGGACCAGACCCTCATAATATCTGTGATGTTAGGGACCAGACCCTTATAATATCTGTGATGTTAGGGACCAGACCCTTATAATATCTGTGATGTTAGGGAATCGAACCCTTCTAATATTCGAAAACTAGGGACCAGACCCTTATAATATCTGTGAGGTTATAGGGCGAAAGGCTTTTTAAAACGTATGATTATGAATGTAAAGAAAGTATGTAAGTAAGAAAGAAAGTATGTAAATAAGAATGAAGGTATGAGTACTTATGTGTGTATGAAAGAAAGTTATGAGGTTAAGTACGTATGTATGTAAGAAGGTATTGTATGATATTGTATGATTAACTAGAACTCACTCAGCGTAGCTGACTTTTAGTATGCACGCAGGTGAGCTGATTAGAGAGTTAGCATGAGGATGACACACGGCATGGATTGAACGGCTGGCATCTGAAGAAAGAAGTAAAGATGTTTTAAATATAAAGTTTTGTGTTTTGGTATCAAAGAAAAGATTTAATGTTTTGTAACAAATGATTGATGATTCATATTCCGCGAAAAGTTTTAATAAACTCTGATTTGAAGAACTGTGTTTATGAGTAAATCCGACGCTAAAGTAGGGCCACCGGGTTCGGGGCCTTACAACAGTGTGCCACGACAGGTGCTCTGGGAGTGCTTGGAGGGTAGAAGAGTGCCCAGGAAATACATAGAGATAATTATGGATATGTATACCAGGAGTGAAACAAGTGTCCGTGCGCCAGTGGGGGATACTGATTTCTTTCCTGTAGAGGTAGGTCTTCACCAGGGGTCAGCGTTGAGCCCGTTTCTTTTTGCAGTAGTCTTGGATGAGTTGTCAAAGTCGATTCAGGGGACTCTCCCGTGGTGCATGATATTCACAGACGATATTGTGTTACTTGCTGAGAAAAAACAAGATCTAAACATGAGGCTTGAGGAGTGGCGAACAACCTTAGAGACAAAAGGTTTAAAGATTAGCCGATCTAAGATGGAGTACCTCCACTGTGACTTTGGTGGGATAAACGACAATGAAGACGCACAGATCACAATTGAAGGGCAGGTGGTCCCACAGGTAACGAAGTTCAAGTATTTAGGATCATTTGTACAGAGCGATGGGGAATTAGACAGTGATGTGATCCACCGAGTTCAGGTAGGATGGTGTAGATGGAAAGCAGCCACAGGTATATTGTGCGACAAGAGTTTCCCGATTAAACTAAAGGGAAAATTCTATAGGGTGGCAGTTAGAACTGCAATGCTATATGGAACAGATTGTTGGGCCATCAAGAAGGCACAAGTGCGGAAGATGGAGGTAGCAGAAATGAGAATGCTACGTTGGATGTGTGGACACACAAGGCTAGACCGAATAAGAAACGTTGTGTTTCGCGAGAGATTAGGGGTGACGAACATAGCAGACAAGATAAGAGAGTGGAAATTGAGATGATTTGGACATGTAAAGAGAAGACAGACGACGAATCCTGTTAGATCCGTAAAAAACATTACTATAGAGGGGAGGAGGGGTAGAGGACGACCGAAATTGACTTGGGATGAGAGGATTAGGCATGATTTGATAGACCTAAACCTCTCCGAGGACATGGTTGAGGATAGGAATTTGTGGAGAAGTAGAATTAAAGTTAAGGATTTTTAGAGAGAATTGAATACCTTAGGGCTTAGATTTAACTTATTTAGGTCACATACCATAATGGTATTTCCCTTACATATATTATTATTATTATAATTATTATTATTAGCTTTTATATAGCTGTTAAACTGTGATCTTATTATTAATATTATTATAATTAGTAGTAGTTTTTATATAACTGTTAAACTTTGATTTCCTTTATTTTGCTTCATACACATGTACTTAGAGCCGAGGGTCTCTCTGGAAGCCACCTCTTTATTCCTTTGGATAGAGGTACGGTGTGCCTACATCCCAATCTCCCCAAACCCTACTTATAGCTTTGCTGTCGTTGGGATTTTACTGGGCATGATTGATTGATTGATTGATTGAACCTGTTTTGACCCGACCAGCCAGGCTTACGAATAATTATTTATTATTTAAAGTAGATTAATAAGATAATTCAATGTTTGAATAACATGACCTTTACATGGTAATTGGGCATCTTGGATTTTGATCTAGTAGTAGTAGGTATTAATCCTTGTGTAAGGTATCTCTCAACATCAATAAGTGATCGAAACTGGCGTCCAGTTTCTGGATCATAGTAATACTGAAAATATCAAGTTATTTGCAATGGTTTGTCATCACAAAGTATTCATTTTTCTGGAATAAATCAGTAAAGCAGTAATGAATCATCTAAAATAGATTCATATCACCTATTCACCTTGTCAATAGTAGTTCCAGATTTACGCGGTACCTTCTTCACAAACCAATCTTCAGGTAAAGTAAACTTTCTGGTGGTGATCCATTTACTTTCTGGGGTCACTGCAGCAACAACTGTTGGAAATAATCCCGATCTCATTAAATATCTCGTTAGTTTATTGTAGTTTAGTTTAACTTTGTTAGAAAGTTCAGTTAATATAGTTAGGGTGCAAAATGTAATTAAATAGACTATTTAAAATAGTTGATAGTTTGTGTAAAGAATGTAATTAGGAATATTAGAAACGATTCAACGCGTTTATTTGGTGAAGCATCGCAACCCTTGCCGGAGTAACCATCGGAGGATATAAATATCCCTCTCCGGCCAACATTGTAATCATTAGTTCTTCACATAATCATATATAATACAAAAACGTTTAGTATAATTGTTGTTCTTGTATTATATAATTCTAATTCATTTAATAATCGATCCTATCAAGAAGCTAGAGAGCCATCAAGTATTATACAAAATCCCTCTATGCATAAGAATTTCTCAGATTATTTGACAGATTTAAAAGGTCAAATGTACATTCATTTTCTGTAGATGTGATCATCTTTTAATTGCTCAAATTTGAAAATACCAACTAATAGAAGTAGTCACTTTCTGTGTAAATTATTATAACAAGTATAAAACCTCACCTTAATTCTATAGTCAAGTTTCAAGTGCCTGAATCTGCTTGCTGTATATTTTTGTTCAACATTCAAATATCTCTTAACCTTGTTTATAGATCAAAACTATCACCCTAATTACGGTTAGACCTGAAACCGAAAATACACAAACAGGGCATGTTCGTGTTTGTTCATTTAACTTTAAACGAACACGAATATTCAGACAAATATTTGTTTTTATGTTTGTTCATTTAAGAAATGAACATGTTCGTGTTCGTTCATGTAAAATAAGTCTAAACGAACCGTTCACGAACATAATTGAGCAAAGATAAACGAACATATATGAACAAACGCAAATGAACACAAACAATGAAACAAACATAAATGAACACAAACGAACAAATATAAAACATTAAGTGGATGATTTATCCAAAATTTTAACCAAAAACAAATATAAATGAAAGAAACATGGGTTCATGTTCGTCCGCTTAGTTAAATTAACACAAACTTTTTGTTCATACGAACTTCCCTCTTGACGGTTCAGGAATAGTTCACTCGGTTCAATGTAGAACAGCATTATTTATACCGTAAAGATATGAAGTTGTTTGAACATACACGCAAGACATTAGAAATCAAGCATAATAAACCAAAGAAATGCTTTTCACGTGATTCACTCTACAATATATATGTTCATATTATATATACTAGTTTTTATCCCCCGTATTACGGGGGTTGTGTTTTTTTTTCGTATATAATATTCATATTTTTTTTGCATTTTAATTTTATGTATTATAAAAAAGTTAATAATATACTTAGTGTTTGCTGATGAAATAGTTTTACAAATAAATGACATGTTATAACCCGTTTAAAAGCTATGGGTTTGGTTAGACCCATGACCCACTTATTTTTTTTACTATAAAATTGTTTCTTATTATAAAGAATATATTTTTCTTAAAAATTTGGATATTAATATTTAGTATATCAATACTTTATAGATTTGCATATCAAATACCTAATGAGATTTATTTTTAAAACGGTGAGATGTTATAACTCGTTTAAGGTTATCTAGGTATGGTGAGACTTATACCGTGAATTCGGGTCAAATGCACTTGAAGTCTTCATTTACAAATAAAATGATATGGTGGCTTGAGTAAATGTAAGAAACAATCATAAAACTTTTAAATGTTTCGTTTATTTACGAGGGTTGTTTTATATAATTTGTTTCTAATATTTATTTATGTTTTGAATTTTTATTTTTTTATTATATAAAAGTTAATAATATACTTATAGTTTGGGACGATAAATTGTTTCACAAATAAATGAGATGTTATAATCCGGTTTAAAAGCTATATGATTTGATGAGACCCAAAGACCCTTTATTTTTTTTACTATAAAATTGGTTTTTTAATTATAAATAATATATATCTTTTTTTAAATAAATAATATATTAATTTTTAGTATATCCCTACTTTATAGGATTTTTTATATCAAGTATTTGGTGGGATTAATTATTAATTTAATAAGATGTTATAACCCATTTAAGAAATATATGGGTTTGATTATTCCCATTCCCATAAATTTAGGTCAAATGCATGAGATCCCACCATTTTAAAATCAAGCAAATCTGGTGACTCCAAAAAAAGGGGAGCGACCACATCGCGACACGTAGGATTTTTGGATCTTCGTTTATATATATTATAGATATATATATATACATACATGGTGGATGATTATAGTAGTGAGTAGAGATGGGCAAAAAAACCGGTTGGTGAACCGGTTCAACGGTTTAAACCGAAAACCGGTTTTTACAAAAACCGGTTATTTAAAAACCGGTTAGTATATCGGTTACAAGTTCTAGAGAAAAAACCGGTTACTGAACCGGTTATGGAAAAAACCGGTTAATTTTAAAACCGGTTATTATGAAAAAAACCGGTTATTAACTGGTTATTTTAAAAAAAAAACCGGTTAATTAAAAAAAACCGGTTATTAACCGGTTCTAACCGGTTTCTAAACCGGTCCTAACCGGTTAGACCGGTCCGAGTTTTGCACCAAAAAAACCGGTTAATAAACCGGTCCGGTTATTTAAAAACCGGTTTTTTTCCAGGCCAAGAAAAACCGGTCCGGTTATTAACCGAACCGGTTTTTTTAAAAAAACCGATTTGTGCACCTCTAGTAGTGAGGAGTGATCGAATCAGATGAACCGGAATGTGAGATATCAGCAAGTTGATGGTGGAGATCCTGATAATCACTTGAACTTCCATTCTCCGCCATTTGCCGGGAACTGCAACACCCTCGATCGTTAATCACTTCTTCTGGAAGTTATTGGGTTTGTTGTGCTTGGTCATTACTCTAAATTAGACTGGGGTTTTGACAAGTATTGAGGCTATTAACTCCATGTGGCAACATTAGAGCAGCTTAAGAACTTAGTGGAAAACATGTGGCAATATTAATGGTCTTATTATAATTTTTATCGGTGACCGTCTTTTAAAACAAAACAAATAATAACCAAAGCATTATAGTTGTGAATCGATGCTGAATTCAGCTGATTAACTAATAACAATAACTAATAAATAAAAAATAATAATTATTTAATAAAAAAAAGACAGGGTCCACACTAAGATGCCGTGAGTAACCTGTTAACGTATAACAACATTATAATATAAAAACATAAATGGTTAAAACGTCGTTCATAACATATAAATAAATAAAATGGTTAAAACTCCGTTTATTCGATCGGTAAAACATTAAAACCCGGGCATTGGAAGACTTGAGCATTATCGGTCCAGGGCGTTGCGACGGTATGTCGACGCGAATTGTCAGACCATAATTCAAACGAAAACATTCATTCAGTAAAATAAAACCCGAGTGTTGTCGTCCAGGCGCTGCAGTAGTGTAAGGCTCCGGCCCCAGTACCCTACTTGGACGTTGGATTTACTCATTAACACAATTCTAAATATCAAAATGAATTAAAACTTTTGCGGAATACTTAAAACATCAAACATTCATACATAAAATTTTAACATGTCTTTAAAGTTTAAACATCATAAAGCATATAACTTCAAGTCTTCATATGTCAGCTTCTTATGTGTGCTCCTCAAGTCAGTTGTCTCATCCTATTAACATGCGTGCATACTAAAAGTCATCTATGCTGAGTGAGTTCTAGTTAATCAGACAACATACAATTCATTCACATACTTACATATACATATGTATCCGAAAACACATATTACATACTTAACATATTTGCCTTTCTTTTATACATTCATTCATACATTTATTCTTTTTTTCGTACTTTCATCCCTACATAATTATCTATATGTTTTAAAAAGCATTTCGCCCTATAACCTTCGCTAATAATCCGTATAACCTTCGCGGATATTATTAGGGTACATTCCGTACATTCGCAGATTTTATTAAGGTCTGCTCCATACATTCGCAGATATTGTTAGAGTTTGTTCCCTACATTCGCAGATTATTATTAGGGTATTCTCCCTACATTCGCATATATTATTAGGTCTGCTCCCGACATTCGCAGATATTATTATGGTATGTTCCCTACATTCATAGATATTATTAGTGTATGTTCCCTTCTTACTCGTACAACCATACATTCATACAATTATATAAATACATCCTTACACCTGTTCTTTCACATACATATAATATTAATAAGGCATACACTTACCTCTTAAGGTAAGTGTATTAACTATCACATAGTGTATGCACACAACTACGAAAACGTAACAGAGAAAATGGGGCTAGAAACTCACATGTGTCATGTTTCTTTTTGAGTTTACAGTCACACATCTTCTCAGTTGGGCACGACTAATTGTGTAGAAATTAACAAGCATCACCTAACTATTCTTACTTATATCATATTTCTATGTTAATGAAACCCCTAGCTAGCTGGGGTCCGAGGGCAGCGCCCATGGCAGCAGGGTTCTAGGGGCTGCAGCCCCTAGCAAGGTCCAAGGGGCAGAGCCCCTGGCTGGGGTTAAAAACCTCATCGAAAAACTGAAGTTCAAACCCCCGTATATATTTCCATTACATATTCGTCGTATATGTCAAGTGACATGCGCTCCTCTCATATCCTCCGGATATGTGCAGATCAGCTCATCTTTAACACGTTTTTTGGGTTTTTCAGTGATTCCGGCACCATCAGCCGCCGTTAACCCCCACGTTTGGCCGGATTTTGATTGTTTATGGTCCAGGTAGCTTTGGGTGTTCCAGATTTAAGCTAAGGTAGCTTTAGGCTTAAGTGTGTGTTTTTATGGTGTAGGCTAAGGTGTAGAATAATTGAGATAGAAAGGATTTTAGGTTTAAGGGGTATTTTTACGTACTCCCATTGGAAATCTCATAATGAGATTGATGGGCCTAAAGTTAAAAAAAAATTAAAAAGAAAATAAAGCAATCTAGATTAGCAATCTGGTTGGTGGAGCAAACCCAGATTGCAATCCAAACTAACCCCTAATAACTTAATTATTCAATTAACTTTTAATATTCAAACTAAAAAAATAATTAAATACACGATATTTCTTACAAAAAAAATATAAACATTCTGACATAAATTTTATTAAAAACGGACTTCGTTAAAAAAAATATTTTTTTTACGTTGGGATGGGTTGTGAATGTGTGTAAACATTGGGATGGGTTAAATTATGTAGATTGCATAGAGAGATTTTTATTTTATAATGCGAGATTGAGATTGTGAGATTGTGAATGGGTATAGCCTTAGCCTCATCTTCATCTTAAGTCCATACTAATTTCATCTATTTTAGCATACCATCCTCTTATCCTTATTATTATATTACTATTATTATTTTTCTACTAACTCGGATTAATTCTTTCAACGTAAATAATATTTTAATATTATTCATAGAAATTCGGGATGTTACAAGTAGCGAATCGATCTGAATTTGGCCGGTTTCGGTTATGTTTGTTACGGTACAGAAATTAAACAAAAATATAGACAAAGCAATATTAAAAATCATATATATGCAGGACCGTCTTTGAGGCATGGCAGTGTAGTCGACAGCCACAGGCCCGACACCTCGCTAGGCCCGAAATTTTTTTTTTCAGAAAAAAAATATATGTATTTTTATCAAAAACATGTGTATAATCAATGTTTCAACACAATTACATAACCACTAGCTTGGTCTAATGGTAAAGGGGTATGACATCTAACTAATAGGCTGTGTCAATTTTAAGCTTATTTGAGAAAATTTTAAGTTTATTTTTATACAAAAGTTTTTTACACAACTTAAATCATAATCAAATAAGCCCATTTATAATTAAATTGTTTAAACCCAACAAAACGTTTTTTTACTTAAGGCCCAAAAATAGTTCGCCTTTAGCCCAAAATATTTTTCGTCTTTTCGGAGCCGGCCCTGTATATATGAAACCAACATCAAAAGAGAGTCGATCATGCATAATATGAAACCCAAAGACACTCATCTACTAACATTTGCCATCAAAGCAATCAATAACTTTGGTTTTTTCAAATAGTTGCCCTTAAAGTTAAGCTAATTTTTTTTTAAAAAAAATCAGTGGCACCGACATTCAGTTATTTTTATATATATATATATGATGAGTATCATTACAGAACTATTAAATTATATATATATATATATAATATTTTAACTATTTAACAAAAATAGGTGGCATAGCTAGAGACGCGAACTAGGTCGCTATGCAACGATAACTACAATAATCTAAAAAAAAGTAGACATACATAAAAGTATTTATATTTGTATAGGTCGGTTATGAATAAAAAGATTGCTAAAAGCAACTAGTTTGTATTCTGTTGGTAAAACCGGCGTGATGGGGCCCACTTACACTATTATTATTGTCATTGAGGGTAGTTTTGATTATTTACTTATTTTACATGGATTTAACTGAAGAAATTTAACAATGTCAGTTGGTAAGGGTTACCATAGCTACAAAATTCATACATATTTATCACCTTAGTAATAAATTTACAATTATTAGGATCATGTACGTCATTATTAAACGTTAAGAACTCTGCAAACCATATGATTAACCAAGCAATTAATTAGCTCTAAGAATAATAACAAAATAAATAGTGGTTTTGATGATAATAGTAATTATTAAGAAAATAAAATAATATATAAAAAAATGTCACATAATAATCAAGTTTCAAAAATGCTTTAATTTTGTCGTTTATGTAGTTTTTCCCCAAATTTGTAGCTCCTATCAAACAAAACGACACTGCATGCATACGGTTTTATATCATTGTGGTAATGGACCTAAAAATATGATGAAAAAATGCATAATTCTCTTGTGTTTTATATTGTTGGTTTGGAATCTGTAACCTTACTCATCAAGCTATCTACTCCAGGCCCGGCCCATAGGGTAGGCAGGAAAGGCAACAACTCAAGGCCCAACATCTTTTAAGACCCATCAATATTACTTTTATATTTTATGTAATATATAAACAAACCAATATAAGTTCATAAATTGAGTTTGGTTCAACTGGTAGCATGCCTTTCTATCATATTGCTTGCCCAAGTTTGATTCTTGCATCCAACAGTCATTGTGTCTTATATTTTGTTAAAAAAAAAAATTGATCATATTATTTTATTTTTTGTTTAAAAACCAAAATGACTTTTCATTTAAAATAAAAAACGTTAGAAGAGACTCACGATTTGTTTAAGTATCATTGTTATGATAACTTTATTATGTAAATTATTATCATAATTATCGTTGTAATGTTGACCTTTTATTTATAAGTTATTTAATTTTTATTTTCAGACCAAAGTGACTTTTCATTTACAATAAAAATAAAAACGTTAAAAGAGACTCACGATTTGTTTAAGTATACAAGTTATAATTAGATCATTGTTACGATAACTTTATTTTGTTAATTTTATCATAAATATCGTTGTAATATTGACCTTTTATATACAAGCTATTAATTTTTAATTTTCAGGGCCTATTTTTTTATTTGCCTCGAGCCTTTAAATTCTTAAGGATTTTCAGGGACGACCCTGATCTACTATATTGTGTGGTTTATATTTCTGAAGCTACTATAGTTCATATTTGTATATTGGAAGTTAATGTGGTCCATTGATTAAAAAGTAATTTGGAATAAAATGTTAAAAATATTAATGAGTTAACGTTTATATATATATATATATATATATATATATATATATATATATATATATATAACTATAATATAAAATGCTATAAATAATTTTAAGTTTTCATGATTCATCGGCTAAAGTTAAAATACAAATGGAAACAAAAATGAGAAGTGTGAGAAAGATTTGTGACCATACAAAAAACCCCTTAAAAATAAATTCAAATAATAAAAAAAATCATAACTCAAAAATATAAAATAAAACGAAAAAAATTAAAAAACTAAAATGTTTCCGTCATCATTCCCGTTCAAAAAAATTGACGAAAAAACACAATGCCGAGATCAAAGACAATGACAAAAATGAACAAAAGACACAATTATAACTATAAAAAGACAATAGATCGCAAAATAAAACACAATGTCAAACAAAATATAACACAATGTTGAGTAATATAACACGATATAAAGAAAAAAAGACGCAATTAATGACGAAAATAAACACAAAACACAATGATAAACAAAAAGACACAACGGCTTTTTTCAGTTACCATTGTTTTTTGTATGAGAACGAGAAAGACGATGGAAACAACTTTGTATTTTTACTTTTTTCGTGTTTATATTAAATTTTGAGTTATGATTTATTTATTTATAAATTTTTAAGGGGTTTTTTTGTGTTGCTACAAATTTGTCTAATTCTTCTCATTTTTGTTCCCCTTAATAACTTGACCCTGATTCACATGGTTGTGTTTTAATATTAATTGTAAATATTAATGACTTTACCTTTATATATATGTATATATAAAATTATAATATTAAATGTTATAAATAATTTTAATTTGCTTATAAATAAAGATACTCGGACCCAAAACCATAAAAGAAATCAAAGTCTCGTAATAATTTCCTCCTCGTTCCCTTTTAATCAGCGTCCACTGTATTTCTACTTATCCGTTATTTCGCCGTCGCCGCCGCAGCAACAATGTACGTATATTCTTTTTCTTTCTCAAAGTGTTCCGATCAATGAATCAATTGTAAGTAGCACTTGATCGGTTTTGATTCGGTATAACCGATTCATGAAATCTAGTTGTTAGCTACTATTTCACAATTAACATATTTAGGGATCTGATCATTAATGTTTGTGTAAATATGTGATTTACTAAACTAAACAATTTCCTTCTATTTTTTTAGAATTTTGGGTAAGAGTTACTTATACGGCCAATTGTCCAACTCGATCTCAAGAAAAGAGACCACCTAAAAGTTATATTACATTGTTGATTTTTATTACAGGAAAAATCCTCAAAATAGCCATGTTGACCTTCCCATTTTCAACTTTCGCCATCAATCATTCAAAATCCCTAAAATAGTCATCAAGAACCGTTGGATCCGACAGATCTTGTTAAAGAACCGCCGGATTTGACTGAATTTTTTCATGGATCCGACGGAATTTTTCATCTCATGCCCCTCTCAAACCCTAAACCTTCATAATCAACCTCCATCTCCATCTTTCTTATTTTTCCACAAAATCAACAAATACATAGTGTAAATCACTTAGTTTTCAAGAAAAACACAAACATAGTGTTTGTTTTACACGAATCACATCTATTGTTAAGAGATCTGTGCAAAAAAAAAACGAACCCTAGGTTTTCAATTTGGGGGTTTTTTAATATCGGTAAAAATAAACTACATTCAAGATGGTCAAAATGAGTCAAGCTACTTAGCCTACCTACTGATAGTCAATCTTCCTTAATGTGAAGATTTTGTCTTATAAATTGAAAACTATATCTTGATTGAAGTACTTTGATATAAGTAGTTATAGTTGGTAAGTAATAAATATCTTCTATACAAACCACTTAATTGATGTATACCTTAGACCTTGATAGACCAAAGAACTCATCAAATTAATGAAAGTGGGTAACCGTGGGGTATCATTCGTTTAGTATGGAACCCAAAACCTAAAAGTTTAAAGCAATTTATGGGATGTGTATTTGGGTTTCTGATTAATTTTATTCTTCTGTGTGTTCGTGACGTGTATAATATTAGATGATACATATCTAATTACCTGAACTTGTTTTCCTACTTCGAAACTAAATGTATTAAAAGAGAATTAGCTTTGATACATGATCCATATGTTCTTATGCACCATATGGGAGCATAAAAGGGTTAACCGTTGACCTCGATAAGTGATAAGAAGCGTTGACCTCGATAAGTGATAAGAAGGGTTATGCGCTATTTGCTTTAACCAAGTTTATGTGAGTTACATTTTTCATTTTTAACCTAAAGATTCCTCTTACGTGGATGACATCATTATTTTGTTGCTTCAATTTGAGCATTTGATCTTCTCCGCCCGATTTAACATAAGTATTTGATAAAATATAATTGAATTTTAAAATAGTCTCTTTATAAAAAATAAGAGCTATGACTTAGATGTGTTTTACTTTGTGATTATCCTTATTAATACAAAATACCTTACATATTTTCCTTATGTTACATATACTGGGTGAATTTTTAACCATGGATGAGAATGTTCTACTATTCAAAGAGTTATGTTCTTTAAAGTTAGTTTGGACATTAGAAGTGAGGCTTTACCATCATTGAACACATAAAACATTAAATAAGACTTGGTACAATATGTATTTTTAAATTATAATATTTAAGTATTAACTTTGTTGGTTTATTTGTAAGTTAGATTTTGTGGTGATCATGGCGCCCAAAAGATCTAACAAAGGCAAAGAAAAAATGGAGTCTGATGACAAGTTATTCAAGGTTCCTGGAATGAGCTATTGTCTTAGGATTAAATTCTCCAAAAGTATTGAAGGTATGTACTTTTCAAATCACCTAAACCGTTTATGTCCTTCATACGCGACGACGTTCGCTTCATTCATACGATTCTATAATCCATGATTACATTTTTTGGATTTTCATACGTTTGTTAATTCGGTTGATCATTAGTTGACCGGTGACTTTAAATGTGGATTAATATTCTTTTGTGACCTATTATGTACAAGAAAAAAAGTACATATAATATAAGGGATGGCTTAGTATTAATATGCAATTTATACGCATGTAACTATAACTAAATCATAAAAGTTGTAGAAAAATAACTGAACCGTGCCTATTTAGTTATGGTTTAGTTATTCAGTTTTTCTAGTCATCCATAGTAAACTACACATATCGGGTAACGGGTGGATCAATATTGAACAGTTAAAACTCTCTAGACCTTGTCTAAAAAAGGTCAAGGACACATTATGTTAAACCGACCGAACCTCAACCGCCAACATCTTTTCATAGATAACTTTTAAATGGTTCAGCCCGTTTTCTTTGTAGTTTTAAATATATGACCCGCCTATGCCTTTGCAGCTCTTGTGCATTCAAGCAATGGGGACAATTTTGAGTCGCTCTTCAAGGTATCAAGGAGGGAGTTTAACTTTATACGCACGCTTGTAAAGGGTGGCGATGGTGGTATGGTAGATGAGTTTGCACGATTCAAATTCTGGGACGACACAGGAATGACTGTGAACGATCAGATAGCCGTGGCATTAACCAGGCTAAGTTCCACCGATACATCCATAGACATAGCAATGACATTTGAAACAACTTACATGACCGTTGATGCGGTCACATGGGAGTTCGTCCAAGCATTGGAAGCACGTGCCATGCAACACATTTCATGGCCTGAGGATATAGCAACTATGAAAACGAGGTTCGAGAGCATCGGTGGTATGCCAAACTGTTGTGGGGCGTTTGAGACCACTCATATAACGATGCACCCAAACACATCAGAAGGCGAAACTAATGTGTGGCGCGACAGCAACAATAACAACAGTATGCACCTGCAAGTGGTTGTGGACCCATCCATGCGGTTTGTTGATGCGGTCTGTGGGCTTCCCAGAAGCTTGACTAAAGACCACGTCCTTCAAGAATCGCAAATCTTCAGTTTGGCTCAAAACGGAGAGAAGCTAAACGGGGATGGAGTCAAGCTATCGAAGCGAAAAAAAAATCCCGAATATTTAGTCGGTGACTCGGGTTATCAGCTTCTTCCATGGTTAATAACCCCATACCATGGTGAGGAGCTAACCAACGACCAAACTGAATTCAACGAGAAGCATTCGACAACTAGGTCGGTTGCTAGTCGCGCTTTGAAGAGGCTGAAGGAGGTTCGGGCGGGGACTGAGGGAGGCAACTGGCGGCCCAGCAGGCATAAGTTACCGAGGATCGTTCTCGCATGTTGCATCCTTCATAATATCCAAATCGATGTGGAAGGAGAGATGAAATCCGATGAGACAACGGCAATAGCTGATCTCGACCACAACCCCGGATATCCACCAGAAAAAAGTGGAGTGCCTGATGACAAAAAGGCTTCGGTTGTGAGAGATGGACTGTGTCTCTATTTGGCGGGAAAACGTCCAGTTTACAAAGGCTGAAGACGGAAGCGCTGCGGTTGTGGGACAAGCTCTCTATTTGCCTTGAAAACTTCTTGAAAGATTATGTTTGTTTTCCTTTCGATCAAATGTATATTTGGAATTTGCATGTTGATTAGAAGACCCGTTTTGAGGTATTAATCTTCGTTTTAAATCATAAGATTCAAACAGGCAACTTATATACATTGATAAAACACAAAAATCATTATTTTCATACCCAACAGAATTGTCTCTAAATACCTTCAAACTTGGTTGCACCATATCTAAATCATGAAATCAGAAGCCAGGCTCAGGTCCATTCCTGCAAACAACCAGAATTTATATCATCAAAAATAAGGTTGTAAGTGAACCTAGAACACGAACGGAGATTACATGTCTTTGTTCATTTGAGTTTAACCGAACAAAACAAACGGACATGAACTGGTTTCATTCAACAATACGTTAAAAAATTGGAAAAATATAAGAATATATAATAAACTCCAATAAAAAAATATATTATATGTTTGTTCACACTTAGCATAAAGTACCGTGTCCGTGTTCATTTCAGAACCATAAATATGTTCAAAACTACAAGAATCACATAATGCACTTGTAAATGGTGATTTAAATGTTCATGTTCCACATTTACTGTGCATTCCTAGTAATCTCTTTTTGAAACCCATGTACACCTGTGCATTCCCAACATAGGGTTTTTTTTTTTATTTTAATTATTACACTTGGATACTTATTGAAGGAGTTTTGTGTCGTTTTGAAGGCTTTTGACGTCGTACGGTATTGTTTTATCATTATTAGTATTTCTATATGTGGTTGAATGATTCTCTTAGCTGCATCTCGATCCAATAGCCCTTCTATGTATGGGATGTTACAATGTGCGTTTGTTATTCGTTGAACGATTCACTAAACATTCGATTCGTTTAGTGCATTTGTATATATATAATTCTTCATAATAAGATTCCACTGCAAAAACTTAACTACAAATATTTTCTGATTTCAGTGAGAAATCCGTTATACAACAAATACCTGTTGATTACGTTCAGTGTCATTGATGGTGAACATGAATCTTTTTCCCCATTGTTGTTTCACAGAATCCGGAACCAGTTCATCTCCAACAAAAGCATTCCAAGTATCTTTTGGAGTCCTACCAATGACCCAATTGATCTTCTTTGGAGGGACATTGCTATATGAGGAATCTTGTTCTTTTTTGGACATGTTTTTCTTCCATGAATCATATGAACCGCAATCCTAAAAAAACAAATAGTATGTCAAAGACTCAAATCATAAGTTTCATATTCAGTCAAACACAAAGTCAACTTGTAAAATCGAACCTTCATGGGAGTGACTACTTTAAAAGCCTTGGAAAGGGGTAATTTTTTTTCTTTTAATTCTTCTAATACTACAGACAAAGGTGAATTATCTTCTTCTTCTTCGAGTTCCGCTAGATGCTTGTGAACAGATGGTAAAGATCTGAACTGTTGTCCAGTACCAGGTTCGTAAAAAATACTGCAAAAGAGAGATATACATAAAAAGTTATTTATTTTCAGTAAAACATATAAAAATGGAATTTATATCAAAATTACCCTGTCGCTACGGTCGCCCGTCTTTCGGGCACTTCTGTCACAATCCATCCATCAGGGAGATTAAAGCGCGATGTATCTACCAACTGATATTCATTATCTTGAACTTCTTTAAAATCTTGCTTCAGTAAAAATTCACTAGAATCATGATTAGTGATTTGTTTGACCTCTTCAAGGTATTTTGGCATCTTGGACTTTGATCTAGTAGTAGTAGTAGTAGTAGGTATAAATCGTTGTGTAAGGTATCTCTCAACATCTTTAAGGGATCGAAATTGACGTCAGGTTTCTGGATCGCATTAGTACTGCAAAATATTATAATTAAACGTTAATCCATGGGTGATGCTTAATTAAAATGATGTTAAAGTGAATTCATATTACCTTGCTAAAACCATTTTGAGATTTACGCGGTACCTCCTTCACAAACCAATCTTCAGGTAAAGTAAACTTGCTGGTGGTTATCCACTTATTTGGTGGAGTCATCTGCAGCAAGCATTTTTCACAAAAAATAAAATAAAAAAAAGCTACATAATATACAAAATCCCTCTACTGACAGTAAATCTTTCTAATAAATTTACATGTTTGACAGGTTTTGGAGGCCAAGTAGGGGTGTAACCGGGCTAAGCCATTCATGAACTACTCGAGATCGACTCACTAAAAGCGAATCAAACCTAAAAGTAATCTTGTTTAATTAACGTGCGTGAACTTTACTTATCAAAGCTCAAAAGTCTAAATAAACCTATTATTTATATATTTTTATTAATACATTAAACATGTTTTCATATAGCAATAGTTTTTATATATAAAGTTACAATAAAAACAAATTAAATAATATACAGTAATTCATAACAAAAGTTACAAATATATACATAACTATGATATATCTGAATATGAAAAAAATAACTTTTAAATAATAAATGAGACGAACTTAAACTTAAAAAACTAAGCATGATCCGCGCTTTAGAAATAGAGCTTGAAACAATTCAGGCATGACTTAGACGAGCCGGGCCCAGCTCATTTCGTTTACACCCCTAGCCAAAGGTACCACAAAACAAAGAAGCAGATAAAACCTGCATTTTCTCTAGATGTGATCATCTTCAGATTTCACAAACTTTGTAAAACACCGAGTATAAAGGCCAGATTAAAGCTTAGCTTTAAGGGCCTCATAGTAGTAACTAGTATGTATATATAATTATATATATTATTTGAACATATACAAAACCACACTTTTAGTTCTATATATCATCTGAATCAGACTGCTTTATATTGTTCAACATTAAAGTTTATATATCTAGTTATCCCTCTGTTTCTAGTTCAATGATATGAACTTGTTTCAAATATAACCCTATTTTAAAAATACAAAAAGATTTCTTGCTCTTGAAATCAATTACAAGTTGTAACAGACAGCCGTGTGTATAACCGACCTCGGTTACATGTGAGTAGGAATAAGCAAATTCAGTATTGGTACCAATTTGTACCGGTACATGTAACCGGCCCAGCGCACTTAACCAGCACCATAACCAGCATTCGAACACACCGCGCGCTTATCCGATGCCTAAATGCGTGTAACCGGTGCCAAAAACCAGAAGCACAGCTGAAATCTACAGTAATACTTAAAATATAAAAAGTAAAAAAATAAAACATTTTTAAAACCAACTCTTTTTGACCCGAAACCCGTTATGACCCGGCCCCTTTCGACCCAAACTAACTTAAAACCATTTTCTGAATCGATCTGTTCTGACCCTGACCCGTTCTTACCCATAACACAAACCCGCACGACCCGACCCGTTTGCCACTCTTAAGTACAAGTAATTAAATGTAATAACGAAATGCATTTCACGTGATACGCATTCACATTTTACAATATGTTTGAATATACCGTGTTGAAGAGGTACGTCCCAGCAGAGCCCAGTTGGACCCGCAAGACTCACCTTGAAGAGGGACGTCTGCGCAAAGACCAACTGGTTCCGCAGGACCCACCATGCTCAGAGAGATGAAGACCTTACGCGCATACGCCAGCTGTTCCCGCAGGAAAAGCCTCCCAATGGTGAAGTACCCCGCCTGTTCCCGCAGCTGCGGATACAAGCCATCAGCGGAGGCTACCCGCACTAATAGCAAGGCTACACGCACAAGGCACTAACTCTCAATAATTCAGTAATGTCACCTGAAGAAGGAATGAGCAAGCCGGGATACTCCCGCCCAAATGAGCCAGTCCGTACGCTTCTGGAGGATCTTTTGTACTATACCTGCCAAGATATGGACAAAATAGACAAGATCTGACCAAAGCAGCGACAGCTCACTGACAACAGTACGACGAGGAGCACGCTCTAGTACTTAATGTCACTATCAGCCGCTGCCTACTCACCAACCCTTGTCGTGGCACGTACATAGTCTGCAGTTGGTGGAAAAGGAATAGTACACGGCCGGCCATGTCACTATCAGTCGCTGCCTACCCACCAACCACCAGCATGGCACGTGCGTAGCCCACAGTTGGTAGAAAAGGAATATTATACAGCTGGCTGTACCTGCTTGGAAACCTACCTTCGGCTATAAATACTCCAACACCTTGGAACGGTATGATCATCTTATATCTTATATCATATCTTATACCATCATATATCTGCTCTAGCTATTTCTCTTAATATACACATATTCAGAGCAATCTAGTCTGATTCTCACGCCGGAGGGTGGTCACAAAGAGGTACCCCCTTCTCAGTGACGAGCTCACGGTGTCTGTTTTGCAGGTCATCAGAAGAATAACCATCTTTGTCGGACCTAAACCTCGTGGGAAACATTTACTTAACCCCCAGATTATCCGTAATCTGCCGGGGTCACTTAGTGTTTCTTCACGTGTCGACACGACGGCCGTTGGAGTGGATGATGGCAAGTGGAGGGTGGATATCGTAATCATCGCCGTAGGTGACCAGCTCCGTCATTCGCCGGGAATTGCTCATCTTGAAGATAAGTTATTTGCCCCAAATAAATCAGTTAGGTTTGTTTGTTTGTACTAGACCACTAGCCACTTATGGGAATTGGGGTATTGACATGTGGCAACATTTATTGGATGACATATTTTTTATTTTTAACGATTAACAAACATAGAACGTGTACTTCACCAGTTCAAAAACTCATTTGTGGTAAAACTCAGATGTTCTTAGGATTAAACTGAAGATCACAAATATCTCAATCTTTCTTTATTAAGTCGCTCATGTCATCACAAAATGTTGTAAGTAAGGATTAAACTTGAGTTTTCATTAAGAATCTCAAATTTCCTACCACTACACTACATTATAAATGACAAATGAATGGCATATTACCACATCTTAAGATTTTATTGTATAATCGTTGCATTTTTTCATTATATTTAATTAAATATATTTTCTTATAATTTTAACCATTAATTTTTTTTTGTGTCTTTTATATTTCACTCGTAACCACTTTTAGTAAATATTAAAAAAAAAGCTATATGATGTGAACAGTGTAACCCAAATTAACTTTCTTATGTAACATTTGTTCTTCCTCGTCTGTTCACAATCATTCATAACCATATCTTATAATTTACAAAATTCACTAACATATTTCCAGGGAACGGGCTGAGAATGCTTTAAGGATTCTGTATAGGATTCTATAGTATATACTATTACCCTATTTGTATTGTTAACTCTGCTCACATTGATTTTTATCAAGGATGTATACGAGCTAAGCCAAACCATGTTAGTGTCATGGACCAAGTATTTAAAGATCGAATTGTTTAAAAGTACTTGAACCCACAATTTCTTTAAATTATGACTAACCCAGTTAAAAAAACTAACTAATGGAAAATTTAAACATGGATGCTTTTATAATAGAATGGCAGCATTGTTTTTTTCTTTAAGTTAAGGTCCCAAGTTAAAAACACGTCACTCATATGGTTTTTAACTTTTAATCACTTGTACATCTACATAAGAAAATTTTAAAAACAATTTGAGTTCGTAAAAGTCGTACCGCTGGTTGGACCTAAATGGGACACAAGCTTCACGCGTGATATTCGTATTATTTATTCCAATTGAAAGCTTCACTCCAAATTTAGGCCAAACAAACTTGTTCTGACATGGAGCTGGTTATTAGAGCGACTTGTGAAACCCGTTGCACCCCAAACCAACCCTAATGCTACAAGTCCGGTACTTGGTTCTCACTTTTCCTTATCTTTCAACTATGGAAATGACTTGTTGTCCACTTCTACTTTATACAACATGTGATCTAGCCCGACCCAAAAATTTAATAATTGATTGACATTTCAAATACCAAATATTAGTAAACTCACTGAAAAAAATTTCCCGCGTATATTACATTTCAACTTCTCTTACAAAAGTGTGTTGCTAAAATTCAAATGCATCAAATATTGGTTTGACAAATTGACACCATACATTTTCATGTCAATCTCTAGAAATAGTGACTTTTCAACAATAATGCCAAAGTTATTGGAAAGAATTCCGTTCTTATTTTAATATTATTTAAACAATTAAACCAGATATTGTTCGTACGATACCCAACCTTTCAAATAGTACTTTTGTTACTAAAGCAGCATATCATACTTTTCTCTATTAGGATATTTTTAAAATGTTTTTATTGGCTTAACAACATGTAGAAAAATAAAATTTATATTATATCGAGCTATATAAATATGTGAAACTGTACGTTAAAGCCTATTTATATTATTTTATGTCTACCAAAAGAGTATAAAAAAGCAATGTACTTTTATGTTCGTTTAAACAGCATTGCTATTCGCTTTATTCTATAGAATTCGGTCCGGTTATACAATTAAACAATATTTGTTGAACAAGTTACGAAACAGAATTCACAATTTGGATACAATTAGGAACCGAACTAAAAACCGAATTCACTGTTTGATTCGTTTTTTCAATTACTGATACGGCTATGTTTTCAAGCTTTTTTAGTTTTCGTTTTTTTATACTCCCAAACGTAAAAATATAAATAATCTTGTGAACATAAAATCTATGGGTTTTACATTTATTATAAATAGGACAAATGCCATAAAAACCAACACACTTTCTGTTTTTTCTCACAAAAGTCCCTCAACAATGTTTTGCACGTTAACGTCCATGCACATGTTAAATTTGAACAAAAAAGTGACGTAACTTTTTAAAACAATGAAATTGATTTTTTTTTCTTATGTATTTGATTTTTCCTCAAATGTGTGTGAATATATAATTTCTTCCTACGCTATAGTTAACGTTATATATGTATATAATTACAAAGAATTGAACAACTCCACCTAATTTTCTAATCCATCTAGCAAAATTGCTACATCCAGCACTCAAAATCCGTGTCTAGCAAATAATAGTAACCATGTCAAAGATGAATATGTGTGATAAATTTAAGTCAACATACTTACTATTAGTTAGCTGAAATAGTACTAAATAATCTAAACAATTTTGAACGTAAAAACATATAATAAGATTGTTTAAGTTGTCTTATACATTTATAATCGTGGTTAATTAAAAGTTTTTTGGCTATATCTTCTCAAGAATCCATTATATAAGGAACACGTCCTACTCACGTAGTATAAAGCTTAGGGGAAAAAACATGTAAAGCTTCAAAATCATCAGTTTCATGTTGTTTTTAAAAGTTACGTCACTTCTTTGTTCAAATTTAACACGTCCAGGTACTTTAACGTGCAAAAAATTGTTGAGGGACTTTTGTGCGAAAAAACAGAAAGTATGTTGGTTTTTTATGGTATTTGCCCTTATAAATACCTCAGCTCAAGTGTTAATGTGTTATAAACAATTTTTGAACATATTGATTCTGGTTGAGTGAAAATTTCTCACCTAAAACACTCACACTTTTTTTAACAAAATTTCTCACCTAAAACACTCACTTTTTGTAAGACGTTGATTTTTAAATATGCGTGGATGTAGTAATTCTATTATTGCTGACCTCAAGTATGTCTCAATTCATACAAGTAGAAATAATATTGTGAGGTTTGTGAGTGTAAAACACAGTCTTAGTTACAGATATGCACGGTTAGTTTTGGTTAAAACAGACAAAAAAATCAAATCTTTGAATTTTGAATTTTTGAAAAAATGATTTTGGTTTCTTTAGTTTCTGTTTTTTGGTTGTTGGTTTGTTTTGGTTCGTTTCAATTTCGATTTTGCCATGTGAGTTTGAAAATTTTGGGTTGAGAAAAAGTTATGAGCCCAAATAATGAATTTGGGGCTAAATCAATTTATTAATCAATAGCTAATTGATAGTTATACATTTGGGCTGAAATATTTGAGGTATATATTTATTAAAATCTCATAAATCACTTAAAATAAAAAATAAAACTGAAAATCTATAAATTCAATTCAGTTCAGTTATGTTTTTATGGTTTTCTATTACATGCTAAAACTAAAATCAAACCGTTAGTTCGATTTTTACTAAAACATAAGACCAAACTGTTGATTTTTATTTCAGTTTCGGATAAGAGTTTTCGGTTTCATACACACCATTATTGGTTGATATAAGGATTGGATGTTACACTATCTAGCAATCCATTATAGCGGAATATAATAAATTAAAATTCTAATCAACTAAGAAAACCTTAACCTTTAAAAACTTTAAGAATAGGATCCGAACAAAACACTATGGATACTGGATAGTGTACACGAAAAGCTATGTGTTTGAGGTCACACTTCACATCTTCACTAGGTACACTAGACCCGTGACCCACATGAACGTGGGCGTCACTCCCACGAAGTTGCTCGAAAGTTTACACGATAAGGACTCATGATCCTTTTTCAACTAAACCTTCATTAATAATTGATTTTCCTCCAATGTTAATCTGGTTTAGATTCGTATATTTTAATGTGTTCATATGTTGCTTCACTTTCCGAGAATAATAACTAATTTAAAGTTTATTTTATCTCTACTAGTTACAATCAACAAAACCATATATATTGTAAATTGATTTGAACTTTAAAAACTCAGTTATCTATTAATAAACGTATACGACACTAGCTAATATAAGTACATTTTTTTAGCTTATAGAGGTATAAGGTAAGGTAAAAAAACAAATAAAAAAGTTAAGTTGGCAAATTAATTACTTAACAGGATTGGTGAAGAAAAGTAGGCCCCGCCCCACCCATCAACCCAAAGTGTGATAGGACGTTAAGGGGATAGTGCCCAGATGCACGGCCGGCTCTGAGAATGCGAATGCTAATTTGGGCTGAAGGCGAAAAATATTTTGGGTCTCAAGTAAAATTAGTATTTTGTTGGGTCTAAAAAATTTAATTTTTAAATTGTCATACTTGGTTATTATTTCGGTTTTGTAAAAAACTACTTTGTATAATTATGCTTAAACATTTCTCAAATGAGACTAAAACCCACAACCTTTAGGTTGTGAGTCATACCCCTTTGTCACTAAGCCAAACTAGTTATGTAATTGAGTTTAAACATTAAATATTCATATTGTTTTTCATAAAAATACAAATAATTTTATATAAAAAAATTCGAGCCAAGTGAGCTGTCGGGCTAGAGACCATCGACCACCCAGGCTTCCCTAAGGGCTGGCACTGCCCAAGTGGCTAACGCTGTAACATCCCGAAATTTCAAAGTAATATTGATTATATTACTTAATAATAGAGGGAAAGTTTACTCGGGTTATCAGGAAATAAATAAAAGAATAGGAGTGGTATGGGTCGGGCTAGTGTCGGGTAATGGACGTTGGTTATGGATTTGGATTAATTGAGATGGGTTAAATGAGAATGGGATTTCAGGGATATAAATACCCCCGAAACCCCAAAATATCTTCATTTACATCTATTTCTTCACACTCAAAACACACACATTCTAACCGATCAAGATTCGAAGCCGAGACCCGAGATTTTGTTGATAGATCTGAGTTGGTAAGGTAAGAACAAATCCAACAAAGCTAATATTACTGAAATTGGTTAGGATTGGATGGGTTAACCGGACCCGAAACCCAAACTGCCCAAATCGGACCCCTAAAACGTCGATTTTAGGCCGATTTGATGGTTGGGATTTGTAGGCGCCGATCATACGATTCCGTGGGTACCAAAATCGAGTTATTTGGCTAAGAAACGAAGGAGTTATGGGCAAACAGATCTGCAGCGCGATAACTTCGCCTGCAAGATTAAGTTCGCCTGATGAACTTCGCCTTCAAGCGTAACTTCGCCTAAGGATAACTTCGCCTACGGCCAAGTTCGCCTAAGGATAACTTCGCCTGAAGCCAAGTTCGCCTAAGGATAACTTCGCCTGAAGCCAAGTTCGCCTAAGGTTTAACTTCGCCTGAAGCCAAGTTCGCCTAAGGTTTAACTTCGCCTGAAGCCAAGTTCGCCTAAGGTTTAACTTCGCCTGAAGCCAAGTTCGCCTAACGTTTAACTTCGCCTGAAGCCAAGTTCGCCTAAGGTTTAACTTCGCCTGAAGCTAAGTTCGCCCGAGGGTTAACTTCGCCTAAAGCCAAGTTTGATTAGAAAATAAATTATAAAGCGATAAGTTAAAGTAAGCTAATACTAGGCCATCAGATTAGATCAGACGAGTATTGATACGTGTAACTTGTACAGTCAGCCGAGCTCAGATAGAGAAGGGATTTACAGCTATCAGAAAAAGAAGCAGAATCCAGGTGAGTTTCTAGCCCCATTCCTTGTTATGTTTTCGGGGCTGTGTGCATACTTGATGTGTTGTTAATACATTTATCCTAAGTGATAAGTGTATGCCATATGTGATATATGTGATATGTATGAATGATTGCTTGATGGTACGTGAACGATCTTTGGATATTGCACGTACTGTCAGGTTGTAACGTTATAAATATGGTAAGTATGATATGTATGTTTATGTGTATGAACGTAATAAAGTTAATAAAAGAAGGAAATGACGGTTGTATGGTTGTATGGTTACGAAAAGGGTACCGAGCCCTAAGAATACTCGAGGTATGATGTATGGTTGTATGGTAACGAAGAGGGAATCGAACCCTACTAATATTCGAAAACAAGGGACCAGACCCTTATAATATCTGTGATGTTAGGGACCAGACCCTTATAATATCTGTGATGTTAGGGACCAGACCCTTATAATATCTGTGATGTTAGGGACCAGACCCTTACAATATCTGTGAGGATAGGGACCAGACCCTCATAATATCTGTGATGTTAGGGACCAGACCCTTATAATATCTGTGATGTTAGGGACCTGACCCTTATAATATCTGTGATGTTAGGGACCAGACCCTTATAATATCTGTGATGTTAGGGACCAGACCCTTATAATATCTGTGATGTTAGGGACCAGACCCTTATAATATCTGTGATGTTAGGGACCAGACCCTTATAATATCTGTGATGTTATGGACCAGACCCTTATAATATCTGTGATGTTAGGGACCAGACCCTCATAATATCTGTGATGTTAGGGACCAGACCCTTATAATATCTATGATGTTAGGGACCAGACCCTTATAATATCTGTGAGGTTATAGGGCGAAAGGCTCTTTAAAACGTATGATTATGAATGTAAAGAAAGTATGTAAGTAAGAAAGAAAGTATGTAAGTAAGAATGAAGGTATGAGTACTTATGTGTGTATGAAAGAAAGTTATGAGGTTAAGTACGTATGTATGTAAGAAGGTATTGTATGATATTGTATGATTAACTAGAACTCACTCAGCGTAGCTGACTTTTAGTATGCACGCAGGTGAGCTGATTAGAGAGTTAGCATGAGGATGACACACGGCATGGATTGAACGGCTGGCATCTGAAGAAAGAAGTAAAGATGTTTTAAATATAAAGTTTTGTGTTTTGGTATCAAAGAAAAGATTTAATGTTTTGTAACAAATGATTGATGATTCATATTCCGCGAAAAGTTTTTAATAAACTTTAATTTGAAGAACTGTGTTTATGAGTAAATCCGACGCTAAAGTAGGGTCACCGGGTTCAGGGCCTTACAAACGCCCTTTAGTGATGATGGTGTTGTGGTTTAGTGGATGCATTTTCGTAGAATGGTTGTGAGGTGACAAGCCCCCCACCCCCCACACCCCAAACTGGTAGTCTAAGCTTAGTATGTCAACTTAAAACACATTTAGCCGGTTTTAATAAAATATGTCAAAGTAGCACAACATTCAAATTAAAACCAACATGTTTTAATTTAACAAAGACGTTAAAACCACAAACTCTATCAACACGTTTAATAATTGTACAAAGTTATTACACATCACCTGTTAAATCTATTTATCTAGGAAGAAAAATTTAAGATTAAAGTTACAAGTTGTTACAAAATATTTAATAAAAGTTAATCACTTTAATCCAACTAGCAAAATCAACTCGTTTTATTTTTATCATAAATTTAATATTCTTTTATTAAAAAAATAAAACAGCAAATACCTTATCATTACCTCATCACACACGCGCTTACACGTTATCTTCCCTAGTACTTTTTCTTAGCCAACAAGAAACTTCCACACGCATACAGCCACTAACTTAAACGTATCCAAATCCAACCTATATATAAACACACACACCTCAATACAACCACTCCAAACACAACACAAATACATCATTCATTCACACAACAAAGTTTTAAAAAACCAATCCAAAATGACAATGAAAAGACCGTTACAACATGACACGGATATCGAGAAAATGGCTATGGCTAACTGTTTAATGCTCTTGTCACGTGTCCAAAACAAGTCAGGTTCGGATAATAATATATTATCCGAGCTAGGCAGGTTGTTCCACTGCAAGACGTGCAACAAGCCATTCCGGTCGTTCCAAGCACTTGGCGGACACCGAGCTAGTCACAAACGGCCGAAATTAAACGATTTTCTAGGTCCAATGCCGAAGTCGAAGATGCATGAGTGCTCAGTATGTGGGCAGGAGTTTGCTATGGGGCAAGCGTTGGGTGGTCATATGCGACGACACCGCGATGAGGCAGTTGGAAAACCGGTTGAGAAGGTGGTTAAGAAGGAAAGTGGGACTAGAGGTTTGTGTTTGGATTTGAATCTGATGCCGTATGATATTGATTTGAAGTTGTGGCCTATTGTTACTTAGTGATGTGATTAGGGTTTTATTTGTGATCGGTTTGTTTGTGTATATAGAACGGTTTATTTATAACAGAGTTACGCATTTTTGTTTATATTTTGAGATATATATGATACTAGATTTTATCCCATATATTACGGGGTTGTTTGCATTATTCGTTTATACTATTTATACATTTTTTGGATTTTACTTTTGTTTATCGTAAGAATGTTAATAATATACTTAAGGTTTGATGATAACAAAGTTTCGCAAATAAATGAGATGTTATAACTCGGTTTAAAGATATTTGGGTTTGGTGAGACCCATGACCAGCTTATTTTTGTACTATAAATTTTTTTTTTAGTTATACATAATATTTTTTATATAAAAAGAATATTAATTTTTAGTATATCTCTATTTCATAGTATTTTCATATCATATGTTTGATGATATTAATTTTTAATTTCATGAGATGTTATAACATGTTTAAGGGCTATATGGGTTTAGTAATAACCATACACGTGAATTCAGGTTAAATGCATGAGAAATCTTCATTTACAAATAAAACAATCTGATAGCTTGAGAAAATGTAGGGAGCAACCAGAAAATTTTTAAAGGTTTCGTTATCTATATTTAAGATTCGATCGCAATGATTATATTTCAATCTCAACTATGATTATGCTAACTAATACTATCAGAAAGAAGCATATACGTTAGAACAAATAGGGTTTTTGATTGGGAAAAAATTCTAAAATATATATGTGAAAAGTTTTTTTTTAAACAACATTCGTATTGGACAAGTATAGGTTGAGTAATCGGCTGGTTCGACTAATCGAGTTACTTTTGAAATTTTTCTCATGATATTAGATGGGTATAGACTTTGCGACATATACATTTATTCAATCCTATTACCCGATAACATATACACAACATGATTTTTTTTAATTTAAATATATACGGTATATAATATACATGATTGATTGTATTTCTAATATACCCATTTAAAATACAAAAAGGATAAACAAAGTAGTCCAATCAAAACATGGTTTTTAGACCATTCATAGTCATATAAGCTACCCCCAAGTATTTTAAGTCACATGACACTCAATCAGTATTTCAACATTTTGCAAAAAAATGGGTGTAGTCGTAACTCTTCTCAATCCTCGTAAATCTATAACAATCATTACTCAATCATTTTTTTTCTTTTTTAATTTTTAATTTTTTTAATTAAACTAAACTAATAAAAATAGATTAATATTCCATTCAATAAATAAAAAATAGATAAAAACACATAGATTATAAATTAAAAAATACATAAATACTTGAAAGAACTCTTTATTCAATAAACAAAATACATAAAAGTACTATTCCCAATTCCATTGGCGCTTGACTTTCGTTATGACTTCATACGTGTTGTTATCACGAACATTAATTTGTCTCATCATATTTACAGTTATTTTATTAAAATGTGTGTCATTTAAACGTCATGTACAAAACGTACCCTTGACTGAAAACGTCAGGGGGGGTGTGCCCCGGCGTTTTGACCCAAAACGCCTACAATAAGGCTTGAGTACGGATGGTCTTATGTACTTAGATTAACACATAAGACCAAAATCATAATGTTTCTTTTTATATATTTTATTTTTAGAATAGCAAAAGGAACTTACTAAAAAACTATTAGACATTTTATTATAATGACAGGACTAGAACCCTTACAATTTAGAAAGACAAAGTCTTACAAAAAAAATTGGTATCGATAGGCGCCAGACCAAAACACAATGATATACTTTGTTCAACTGGATTATATAGTATAATGGTAGACCGTAGACCATATCATCACTTCTCTATTTCAAATTCATAAGACTATATACTGTGGGTTAATTAATGCTCATCGCAACATCAACACATAGGGGCACCAATGGACGCCAAGGGCTCGACATAAGTAGGTTATAAGTTGGTTAGCAAGGGGAAAAGGAAAGGAGGGGCCACAACGGTTGTCACCAATCAGATGCCTCTATTTGGAGGGGACACCAACCCACAACAACTGGTTTAAGAGAAATAGTCTAAACAAGTATGCGTCTAACTCTTTTAGTTAAATATCCATAACTAGTTTTCTAAATGCTAACTCGACTTAGGTCCTCTTTACAATTTATTAATTATTTAGTTATCTGATTTTTATAGAATGCTTAACTAATATATCAACAAAAATCTATTCGTAGGTCTATAACAATTTTCACCATAGGAATTAGAATGAAAACATTTGATACAAATCTTTATAGTTTATACCACTAGAATAAAAGCCCTTTATTATATTTATTTAGCTATTTTTGTTATAAGTATATATAAATAAATTTATCCAATTCTAGTATATGCCCTAACTGGTTTATCAAATAATCAACCCTAATGTATTTTAGTTTTCAGTTTGATTTAAGCCATTTATGACTTGTTAACACCCCCACCACTCAACTTAAAACCACCAATAAATCAAGTGTAAAACATTTGAAACCCCCGAGCAATCATAAAACGAACACGTGTAAAAGTAATTGAATACAAACTTAAGAAAATAAAAGTATTCACATTTGAGTATTTGACATATAATTTAAGGGAAAGTTCATATATCACATTATATAACCAATAAAAGTCCACAATTGATAGTTTGAAACTAAAGAGCGACTAATATTAAAAGTGGTCACAAAAATGAACAGCTAAAGTTGGTTTTCAAACTGTGTGGTCCTCAACCTTATTCATTAACTGTTACATCTTCATTGTTAACGCTTAAGCTCCTACTTCTAGACCAAAAAATAGTTATTACTTTATGAAACAAAAATATATTTTTTTATTGTATCAGGTTCAATCACACTACTAGAAAACAAACTATTGCCGATGAAAATGTTGTTGATAAGATCATGAATGGATCAGAAAAAACTTAATAAGAAAAAAACTAGGTTTTAATAATCGTTGGTGATTCTAACGACAAACAAAAAGAATTATTATTTTTCAGTAATTACCGACATATTATTGACAACACTTTAAAGTCACGAATTTCTTGAAGTGTTTTCAATATTTAGCGGTAATAATAAAGTTGCAAAGGATATTCTGTATGTAATCCCTCAATGTTTTTTATGTCAATAGAAATTAATCCTTTCGTTATAGAGGATGTGGCTATACCCACATGGTTTGATATCTAATCGAAGCACTAGACCAATAAGCTAGATCTCCCTACGGGGCATTGCACTTTTAGCCAGACCGCTCCGCTCGTGCTTCTCCTTGCGTCCTGCACTAGAACAGGGAAATCGCTACTAAAGCACTTTCTCTCATGAATTGAAAGAGTTCTATGGCCCCGCGTTTATGAAGAACGGCCCTTTGAGGTTGCACCAAACATGTGTTTAAAAGGACAGATCAACAAATCATAACCCCCTGCTTTCCAAACAACTGTTCGAGGTTGCACCAAACGTTCGCTTGAATTGTACGCCATCAAATCACAACCTTCTATTCAAACAACCATCTAAGGGTTTTTCGAATGAACGTTTTGACTTTGGGATGTGAAAACTGGAATGACCGTTTATTAAAGTGTCATCTCAAATATATACTTGCGAGCTTACTATTAAAAGTTAAAACCTAGATTTAGATATTGAGTCTAATCACACATTGCCTAACCTAGTTAACTGTTATCAGCATAGTGATTCAAAAAAAATCTAGAACTGTTATTTATATTTGGCCTTTCTAATATCATTTAACATACGATAATATAAGAGGGGAAGGGGCACCCATATGGATAGGGTGTATGGCTTACAAACCACATGGTAACACCACCCCATCCCCAGTGGCGGACCCAGGATTTTTTGCCAATGGGGTCCCAATTTTTCCGGTTTACAAAATTTTTGGGTCGGTCGTTATTCGGGTCGGGTCGATACGAGGAACATAATAAAACACGAAAATATTGTGTCATTGGAAACGAGTAAGTAGAAAGAATATAGATTAGAAACTAGATAGAACATACACTTTTAATTCATTTTTATTCATACCTGAAAAACATAAGCGTAAGCTATATATATGGTCTTACATGAATAACCAAGACATGAAAAACTAACTCTTACACAAATAAATGATTAATTATAATATTCATACACAAGATAAATAATTTAAGTATATGTAAAACTCATGTTGTCATTATATATGTTGCATGGTGATAATGGTTATATGGGATAAACTAAAGTGATAATGGTTATATGGGATAAACTAAAGAAAAAATACAAATACCCTAACTAAATAACTAATATTGACAAGAATATTAAAAAAACAACAAAAACTGGGTATGGTGAGGCTTGAACCTGCAATCTCTCAAAGAAAAAACAAGAGACTTTCCACTAGACTAGTTCAGCCTTAATAGTATGGGTTCTAAGTATTAATTTTTATGGGTTCCTTACAAAATTTAATATATCGTATCTAAGTAATTTTTAAAAAACATTGGTGTCCCGGGACCCCGATGGGAACTATGTGGGTCCGCCCCTGCCCATCCCATGTGGGTAAGGAGCATGGCTTCATTTCATGGCAAAGGTTTGTCACACAGCATTGATTCATTATTGGCCATTAAAAATTAAAATGAATTAACGAAGTTTTAGGGTACTTGTGGGTAGGTGCTGCCTGTAAGTTTGTTTTTGGGTAGTTAATGGTAGAAATGAGGTGACATTACATTATTGATTAATGCATGGGTAATACCCATGAGTGCCCCTTCCCCTCTAATAACAGTTACAAATTAATTAAATACGTGGGGGCCTCTTATAGTTATGGCTTACATAAATGAACTTTCATTAAACTTTAACCGGTGGCCTAAGGCCATGAGGTAAAACTAATTAATTATAAATAGTTTTATTTTTGTAATTGTAACTTTAAATTGGTTTACCGTCTAATTTTAGCACAAATTAGTAGTACCTATATATTAAGTGGGGTTAGATAACAAGAAACATTGCATACATATATATATATATATATCAAACAAGTACACCCTTACAAATTAAAATCGTAATTATTTTTATGTCATGTATTGATCCATAGCCGAGATTGTTATCGCCCCTAACTCGTATTGGGATCAAGTCAACATGTCCTTCTAGGCTTTTAGTTAATTGTTAGCTAATTATTTCATAAAGCTACAATTCTTTTAGAACTACAATATAGTTACGAATATTGTTGTCAACCACATGACTTGAACTGTTATTATTGAAAAAACAAAATCTTATTGAACCCGCACCTTGATGCCATTTTGGTTCATATTGCTACAATTCTAGGTGGTAAGTTAAATATGATTAAAATAAAAATAAATTAAAGATAAATAAACATTAGAAAGCAAAATAGTTAACAAATGCTTGAACTTTATTTTGTATTGAGTTTAAAATAGGAATTGACGAATAGTTTCAAAAATATCTTGTGTGTACGATCTAACTTTTAGGATTTGTACTTGTCTCCTGTGAAAATAAGTCAAGTCATCGATAGACATATACATCCTTGTCATATACAAATATTTGTAATTAGGAAAATATAAGATATAAAGGTTCTGGTTTTCACACACTATCAAACTTTATACACTTAACACACCGTAAATTGCAGTTTACAGTGTAAAGCTAAACCGCCATTTATTTTTATGAGAAAGCGAAATATTCTTTCAAAAAAGAGAATCTTGTGTTAAATAGCTAGGTTTTAACCGAAATTGAGAAATCAAACAAAGGACTTGGTCATTGATTAGGCCTTGACATTATATGCAAACCTGTATTTTTATAATAATAATAAAATTTAGATCCAAATAAATTAAAAAAAATCCACATTATTGTCAAATCTACGTCTTTAGAAACAAACTAGATTAACGATTTGTTAGACTAGAATTGTTATCGGTAACCAAATTAAAAGGAATTTCTACTAGTAGGTTGTTAGTAAAAATTAATATTTACTATTTTTAATAGTTTAGATTATTAAAATCTAGTTTACTATGAACCAAGATAAGTGTGAGAAGTTGAATCTTTACCAATTTGTTAGACTGTAATTTTTGTATGTTAAAATAATATAAAAAGGTTAAACACATAGCTTGTTATTGTTGATCTATTTACACAGAAAAATAAAGTATCATTCATTAATATAAAACTTATAACTGTATATATCTACTAGACTAAATATTCAAAAACATAGAATTTAATAAATATTAAAAAGAATGTATAAAAGAACACTCTTTCATTTAATAAATATTAAAAAGAATGTATAAAAAGAACACTCTTTCAGTTTGAATCTTAATTTCCTAGAAGTTTCCTCTATTTCTTAGCTCAAGCAATTACTTCATCTTGTACGGCGTACGCGGTCATAAACTCACAACTGATCACACGTTATCAAGTAGACAAGTACATAAGTTTCCACTCACGTGTGAAACTATATATACATGTCCCAAACAACAACAATAACAACATAAACCATTCCACCAACATTCATTTCATAAACCCAAATCCACCATTTCGATACAAATTATGACGATCAAAAGATCTTGGGTAGACAATCGAGAGGTCGAAAACTTAGCGATGGCGAACTGCTTGATGCTTCTTTCACGTGTTGAGGAATCTGGGCCTACACAGGACCGGGTTTTTAACTGTAAGACGTGTAATAAAATATTTAAGTCATTTAAAGCACTTGGGGGCCACCGAGCTAGCCACAAGCGGCTCAAGTCAGCCAATGCGGCTGAAAATGTTATTACGTCGCCTAAGCCGAAGACACATGAGTGCTCGGTTTGCGGGTTGGAGTTTGCGATTGGACAGGCGTTGGGTGGTCATATGCGACGTCACCGTGACCACCCACTGCCTGGTCGGCTGGTGGCGGCGGCTCGGCTTGAGCCGGTGGCGGAGAAGAGAGGCTTGTTTATGGATTTGAACTTGACACCGTATGAGAATGATTTGAAGGTGTGGAATAGTACGGTTAACTTGGCTCTTGCTATATAAAGTAGATATTATGAATGTAGTTATGTTATAAGTTGATGGCTTTGATTGTCATCACTAGACTGTACATATGGACGAATTGAAGAGATGTATATTGGAGCAAAATAATTAATTAATATTGGTTACATTATTTGGTATATTTTTTTTTATTATAGAATTTACTAATTATGATCTTGTTATGGTGGATTTAACATTTTTTCTATGAAAATAATTAGTTGAGAACTAAAATGGAAAATATATAGGTAACGTTTTTATCCGTTTGAATTGTTTTAAACTTAAAAACTTTATACACGTATAATAAAGGATTCAACTACAAGTATATATTTTATGAATAAGAACGTGTCAGATATATTATTTTTAAGTTCAAATTATGGTGCATCTTTTTTACTCATTATATATTATTTTCAAGTTCAAATTTAAGGTTAAGTCAGATACCATGGTTGATGTTTTAGCAAGTCATATGAGGCTGAACTAAGTTCGAGTTCGTTTAAGTTAAACGTTATCACGAGACTTTAAATTGTTGGAGCTCCGATCGCTGGTTGCGGTCTCACTTAAATTACTACAAGTTGTAATATGAATAAGTAGCTCTAAACCGTAGACAAATGCAGAAGAGAATAATTAATGTACTGACTAACTTATGTTATTGTTATATTTTTTAGAGAAGCACATATGTATAAATTGTTATCATATATAGACAACCCATATATATGAATTGTTATAATAATCTACGAATTTATATTTTCTATGTTACATTAATTACAATATAATGTTTTCGAATGCAACCCTAGACGCCCTTTGGGTCCTGCACATGTGGTACTGTATATGTAACGTTAAATATGTTCTAATTTTAATAAATGAAATTAAGGAAAGAAAACTAGAAAAGAAAACGAAGTGAAACATAGATATGTTGTAATTTCGTTTCTCAAAGTTAGAAAGAAAAGAAAAAATTTAAAAATTTGAAATGTTCCCAGGGAAAAGAAATTAAAAGTTACAATGTTGCAACTATACCATTTAAGATATTCTTTATAGGGGCTGTTTGACAAGTACTGAATCATTAAGTGTTGAACCAGTAAGAGGTCTGAATGATTAAGAGACTCTGAATTGGTAAGTGCTGAATCATTAAGTGTTGTTTGGTTAAACATCTGAATGATTGTACAGAATGACAATTTTACCTCTCTGAATTATTCAATGTCGTGAACCAACTGACCATCATTTTCTCCACTTGTATATCATTACAAAACTTATGCCTAAAAGTTTATTACGTACAATGACAACTTATATAAAGTTTTCATGCATTTTGCCAAAAAATTAAGACCAAACACAAATCAAATGCATTATTGTGCAATGTATACCAAAAGGTCGATCCATATAATACAAGAGAAACAAACACCGTCTCCTAATATAAACTTTAATGTAGATTGTTGTAGATATATACAATCGACCAACAAAATAAATCAATAATCAATAAAAATAATGAACATAAGACGATGTGTTTTCAATTTTTGAGCATACTTAAGTAGTCACAGTTGAGACGTGAAACTTGAAGCCTCCACATACTAACCACCATTTTCCCTAAAACCATCACAGTTGAGACTTGAAAGACTTTCGTTCACCTTGATGTAGCATCAATGGTTCCTTTAACAATGTACATGAGTTTTTTGCGCCATGCCCTTGCATTCTAGCCGAACCTTCGGACCTGCAAATTAATAACAATATGTACTTTAAATCAAGATCCCGTTTTGATTATTAAATACATATTCAAGGCCCGTTAATTCTACAAACTAACAAGAACCACACGCATTGAAATGATAGATATTGAATTACAACACTCTAGTGATGAGCTCGGTACCGGAAGCAAAAAATTAGTAAAATGCCGGCACCGTACCGATACCAAAACCTCAAAAAATATGTACCGAACATGTAACATGAGTACCCATTTCGTTACGTTACCAGGTACCATTTACTCGTCCCCACAACACTACAAATCATTGTCGCCATCGATTTAATCTGGCGATGACTGAGATGCTCAAGAATCAACATTATATTAATCTTCTAACCACTTGAGTAATCGATAACTATAAACCACAAAACTGACATAGTGCTTGACTATTATGAATCCAGATAATAATTGGAGAATATAACTCAATCCATATTTGATTATTACAACAGTAGATCTAAAAACCATCACAACAGAAGATACATATCATATTACAGGTCCTATTTTTGTGAGCGGTCGAAACTACAATGACTCAAATTCTCCGATGAATGCACGAGACCGGTGGTGATAGGCGACGGTGAGAGGCTGTGGTTATTCCTTATTAGGGTGAATGAGTTGCCAGAAATCAGAATGTGGTAAGAGCTGTAGAAGGAATGCATTGTTAGGGTTGGGGATAAAAGCTAGGGTCCTCTTTTTCATTCAGCTTCCCTCAAAGTCTGAACCATTAAGAGCCCTATTCAGCAGTTCAGATGAGAACTTCTTACAAAACAAACACTCCGAATCTATCCGAATCAGACTTTTGCCTCTGAATGATGCCATTCAGACCTAAAACAAACAGCCCCTAAGTGAAAGCGTAAAATTGGTTAAGACAAAATCTTATTTTACTTTCTCGATCTAAATCCGTCTATAAGGAAAACTAGAAGAGAAGATTTTTAATGATATCCTTTATATTTTCTCCACTTCAAACCATTAAATGACGATGTTATTTATAACATTTAAACTACGGAGTAATTGTAACTACGTTTATATATGGGTGTTTAACATAACCAATTTTGAGTATCTATACGAGAACAGCATAAACGTTTTTACACTCGCATATATATTGTTGAATTAAAATTCTTCATCTGATACTTATAAACATTTAATATATTATCTGAATTTTGTGATGATAAATAATCGAGAATTGTCATCTATCTGACCTTCTTGAAGTTCAATATTCAGACACTAATCTTGTCTAGCCGCTGGTTTCCATCCTGTCCAGTTTTCTAACGATGGATCTGGTTGAAAAAGTTATAACATATAGTTTCATACATCATAACATCTAATATTAATTAATATTAATGATAACAAATAAACTGTCATCAAATTTATTTACTCAACTAGCTAGTGGAAATGGAGGCAAAGTGGGCAGAAGTTAGCTTGCAAATTGTGAGCCTAGAAAATAAATATAAAAGTCAAATTTGTAGGTTAATATGAGGCTGCTAAATTAATCACTTTGATTAATATATTAATTTGAAAACTTTATTTTATTTTTCTGGTTACCAAGGTATTTACGTACACTCTTCCCTTTTCATATAGCATGATTTGTTTGTAAATATTAAATGGTGATGGGCGATGGCTACGTACTTATAATTTGTTTAAATTAATTTTGTGATGATAAATAATCAATAAGTGTCATCTAGTTAAATTGACCACAGTTAAATATTCAGACACTAATCTTGTCTAGCCGCTGGTTTCCTTGTCATTTTTAAACGATGAATTTCTTTTAATCATTGTCGTTTCTAGGACTTGTACCCAATACCTCTCCTCTCAAACCGAGTGATTTAAAGAATTTGTCTTTGCCAATGAACCACCACCCAATGATGAATTTGGGTTATATTTTTATAACATATAATTTAAATAACTAATTATTTGTCATCAAATATTTAAATTTTGTTACCCTAGCTAGTTGCTTAGTTGAAATGGGAGCAAAGTGATTATTTTTATCTTTTGAACAACTATTTTTTTTTTCATGTATCAGAATAGAACTCACAACTATTTTTGTTGAAAGTCATATATTTTTGTTACCAGACCAAGCCAAGTTATTAATAAAAGCCAATTTGCACCTGCACATATCAAGGGGCTGCTTAATTAATTAGTCATTTGATTATAATATGATAACTTTAGTTCTATCATTTTCTAGATAAAAATTAAAATAGTCCCCAAGGTATCTAAGTGCACTCTTCCTTTTTCACACCTGATTTTAGTATAATTTGTTTGTATACATTATATGCCCGATGACTAAGATTATTATATAATTAAAATATATCAAGAAATAAATACATTACTTTTTATATTTTTAATTTGTAATCATTTTAAAATAATCATATTACTTCTTATATTTTTAGCTATATGATCTTGAATTTAAGGTATTTGTGGTACAGATTATATTCTAAGATAACTTTTCTATAATAATTTATTTAAGTAAAAAATAGAAATAAGTTATTGAAGTAGAGATATATCATTTCAATTTATACTTAGTTATAAAATTTTATTTTTCTTTCAAAATATTATACCACGTATAAAAAATAACAACCATCTATGTGGTTGTGGTATACTGGTATTAGTAGAAACAAGTCTTTTAAAACCAAATATATGAGAAGGAATGATTAGTTGAGGTCCTACAAGTTATCATGAAAGATTAGGTGGTTGTTTAGTTGGAAGCTTGGTTTGTTTGAAATTGTAATGTGAATTCAGCATGCTTAGATGGAAATGAATGAAACTAGAATTTAAATGATCCCCTAATGTTCTTTTAATTAAAAGTATTAACATGCCTTTCAAGTTGTAAAACAATAAAATCATATTGAATGGAATCTTCCGGCCCTAGCCACTACCACCACCTCTTTCATGGCCACCAATGCAGTCTCTCCCGGAGACAAAATATGGACGGATTTTAAAATTTAGTAAAAATTAAAAGTGGTAACTCGCAATTACCAAACTCTAATCTTCAAAAATATCTTTCACCGATCATTTGGTCAATTAAGTGGTTCAAAATTTTGCTCACAAAATTCACATACTCGTTCTTGATCTCATATTAGTTTTACTTGATTGAGATATTTAAAGAACCATAAAAAAATTTCAATATGAAAGTGCAAATGACTCTAAGATTATCCAAGTTGTTCAATCTCAAAATTTCTCAACATATTCCAACTTCTTTAACGTACAAACAAAAGATTATTTCCATATTTCGTCATCTGAATGCATCATAAATTCTAATTCTTATAACAAATCAATATCTTTTATTGTATTTAAATTTATACAATAAAGAAAAAAAAAAGACTTTAGCATTTAAACCAAGCGCCCCTTTAAAAAGTCAATGTTTGATTTCCTTTAATGTATAAAATAAATCCTTAAATTATTTAAATGTCTGAAATAGAGCTATTACGAATTTACGATGATAAAAATTTGTTTTTTTTAAAGTGAACTTCTTTTTATCATTGTTGTTTATAATATTTTAGCCTAACACCTCTATCATCCCAACCCGGATGTTTTAAAGATTTTGTTTTTGTCAAAAGACCATCATCTTATCGCTGATGGTCTAAATTTATTAATCACACAAAAGACTGTATATAAAAATCTAGAAAAGTAAAACATCATATCAAACAAAATCTCCATAAATATTAATAATAATTCAAGAATAAGTAATTTTTATGCACTAAATAAAATATCTCATTATAAAATTTCCATAAAAGCTAATGACGAAATGTATGTAAAAGGCAAAGCAAAGAACAAAAGAAGTGTATTCTAGGAACCTGGAGCAGTGACGTGGACTGCCCAAAACATTTTGACTCTTTTCGCGGACGTTAATGTTTAGGAACTTTCTAGAATCTTTAAACAAAGACCAAACACAAATTCTAAACATTTACCTCGTCACTTATGAATTTATGGTCTCACGCGTTTTCGTCTATTTCTATACCTTTCACACACACTTTTTGTAACAATCTTTCAGATATACTTATACAAGGAAAATAAGATCAAATCACAATTCAAATCATTAAGTTGTTAGTATAGGCTTTGTTAGTTGTTTAATTTGAGGTTAATCTTTTCACGATCAACGAATAATAGGGGTGAACAACTTAATCACCATAACCGTTAAGCTGAACCATAGCCGACATAGTATGTTTTGGTTTTGGTTAAAGATAATTTCAAAACCGCTATAACTGAACCGACCATTTATTTAATCAACAATATGTTTGGGATTAACTTCCACCAAACATGTTGTTGAATTATACATTTTGATGTTTTTGGTTCAACGTTTGTTATCAAACTAAATTGAAATTTATTGTTGGATTATATAACGTCATTCTCTTTTGGAAAATTGGATTTTAATAATCCCAACTTAGTCCAGTTAGCCGATAATAATCTCAACTTTAAAAGTAGCTGTCACTGGTCCCAAATTTCACACTATTTGTTTTTGATGGACCTCCGTTAAAAAATTTTTAACGATAAGTTTTTTTCAAATTTCATATTAACATTTTAGGGCTTTTGATCGGAATGAGAATATGAATCGACAAATGTAAAACTTTAACTCGAAATGACGCTTTAAACAGTTTGATTTTTGATAATTAAAAGTTTAAACATCATAACTGAAGCATCCTTTAGTCGTTTGGACCACCGTTTGATGGCAAGTTTTAAATCAATCGACTTGTATCCTCATTCCGATCAAAAGCCCTAAAATATCATTTTGAAATTTGGAAAAAACTTAACGTCGTTACGTTTTTTTTAACGGAGGTCCAATGAAAACAAATAGTGTGAAAGTTGGGATCAGTGACAATTATTTTCAAAGTTTGGATTATTATCAGTCAACTGCATTAAGTTTGGATTATTAAAATCCAATTTTCCTTCTTTTTTTAATATTATGGATTATATACTTTGTCAGATTATGTCATGTCGTTTTTTATAATTATTGGTACCAAACTTTAAGGCCTAATTACATTGTTTTGGTTACGGTTAACTGACCCATAACCGACTCACTATAACCTACAAAACCTATTAACCAAACCGCCGTAATGAGTATTATGGTTATGGTTATCCATTAACTGACACATCGGTTATGGTTATGGGTTTGGCTAAAAATCGCCCCAAACCGACCCATGCACACCTATAATGAATATTCAAAAACATAGAATTTAATAAATATTAAAAAGAATGTATAAAAGAACACTCTTTCATTTAATAAATATTAAAAAGAATGTATAAAAAGAACACTCTTTCAGTTTGAATCTTAATTTCCTAGAAGTTTCCTCTATTTCTTAGCTCAAGCAATTACTTCATCTTGTACGGCGTACGCGGTCATAAACTCACAACTGATCACACGTTATCAAGTAGACTAGTACATAAGTTTCCACTCACGTGTGAAACTATATATACATGTCCCAAACAACAACAATAACAACATAAACCATTCCACCAACATTCATTTCATAAACCCAAATCCACCATTTCGATACAAATTATGACGATCAAAAGATCTTGGGTAGACAATCGAGAGGTCGAAAACTTAGCGATGGCGAACTGCTTGATGCTTCTTTCACGTGTTGAGGAATCTGGGCCTACACAGGACCGGGTTTTTAACTGTAAGACGTGTAATAAAATATTTAAGTCATTTCAAGCACTTGGGGGCCACCGAGCTAGCCACAAGCGGCTCAAGTCAGCCGACGCGGCTGAAAATGTTATTACGCCGCCTAAGCCGAAGACACATGAGTGCTCGGTTTGCGGGTTGGAGTTTGCGATTGGACAGGCGTTGGGTGGTCATATGCGACGTCACCGTGACCACCCAGTGCCTGGTCGGCTGGTGGCGGCGGCTCGGCTTGAGCCGGTGGCGGAGAAGAGAGGCTTGTTTATGGATTTGAACTTGACACCGTATGAGAATGATTTGAAGGTGTGGAATAGTACGGTTAACTTGGCTCTTGCTATATAAAGTAGATATTATGAATGTAGTTATGTTATAAGTTGATGGCTTTGATTGTCATCACTAGACTGTACATATGGACGAATTGAAGAGATGTATATTGGAGCAAAATAATTAATTAATATTGGTTACATTATTTGGTTTATTTTTTTTTTATTATAGAATTTACTAATTATGATCTTGTTATGGTGGATTTAACATTTTTTCTATGAAAATAATTAGTTGAGAACTAAAATGGAAAATATATAGGTAACGTTTTTATCCGTTTGAATTGTTTTAAACTTAAAAACTTTATACACGTATAATAAAGGATTCAACTACAAGTATATATTTTATGAATAAGAACGTGTCAGATATATTATTTTTAAGTTCAAATTATGGTGCATCTTTTTTACTCATTATATATTATTTTCAAGTTCAAATTTAAGGTTAAGTCAGATACCATGGTTGATGTTTTAGCAAGTCATATGAGGCTGAACTAAGTTCGAGTTCGTTTAAGTTAAACGTTATCACGAGACTTTAAATTGTTGGAGCTCCGATCGCTGGTTGCGGTCTCACTTAAATTACTACAAGTTGTAATATGAATAAGTAGCTCTAAACCGTAGACAAATGCAGAAGAGAATAATTAATGTACTGACTAACTTATGTTATTGTTATATTTTTTAGAGAAGCACATATGTATAAATTGTTATCATATATAGACAACCCATATATATGAATTGTTATAATAATCTACGAATTTATATTTTCTATGTTACATTAATTACAATATAATGTTTTCGAATGCAACCCTAGACGCCCTTTGGGTCCTGCACATGTGGTACTGTATATGTAACGTTAAATATGTTCTAATTTTAATAAATGAAATTAAGGAAAGAAAACTAGAAAAGAAAACGAAGTGAAACATAGATATGTTGTAATTTCGTTTCTCAAAGTTAGAAAGAAAAGAAAAAATTTAAAAATTTGAAATGTTCCCAGGGAAAAGAAATTAAAAGTTACAATGTTGCAACTATACCATTTAAGATATTCTTTATAGGGGCTGTTTGACAAGTACTGAATCATTAAGTGTTGAACCAGTAAGAGGTCTGAATGATTAAGAGACTCTGAATTGGTAAGTGCTGAATCATTAAGTGTTGTTTGGTTAAACATCTGAATGATTGTACAGAATGACAATTTTACCTCTCTGAATTATTCAATGTCGTGAACCAACTGACCATCATTTTCTCCACTTGTATATCATTACAAAACTTATGCCTAAAAGTTTATTACGTACAATGACAACTTATATAAAGTTTTCATGCATTTTGCCAAAAAATTAAGACCAAACACAAATCAAATGCATTATTGTGCAATGTATACCAAAAGGTCGATCCATATAATACAAGAGAAACAAACACCGTCTCCTAATATAAACTTTAATGTAGATTGTTGTAGATATATACAATCGACCAACAAAATAAATCAATAATCAATAAAAATAATGAACATAAGACGATGTGTTTTCAATTTTTGAGCATACTTAAGTAGTCACAGTTGAGACGTGAAACTTGAAGCCTCCACATACTAACCACCATTTTCCCTAAAACCATCACAGTTGAGACTTGAAAGACTTTCGTTCACCTTGATGTAGCATCAATGGTTCCTTTAACAATGTACATGAGTTTTTTGCGCCATGCCCTTGCATTCTAGCCGAACCTTCGGACCTGCAAATTAATAACAATATGTACTTTAAATCAAGATCCCGTTTTGATTATTAAATACATATTCAAGGCCCGTTAATTCTACAAACTAACAAGAACCACACGCATTGAAATGATAGATATTGAATTACAACACTCTAGTGATGAGCTCGGTACCGGAAGCAAAAAATTAGTAAAATGCCGGCACCGTACCGATACCAAAACCTCAAAAAATATGTACCGAACATGTAACATGAGTACCCATTTCGTTACGTTACCAGGTACCATTTACTCGTCCCCACAACACTACAAATCATTGTCGCCATCGATTTAATCTGGCGATGACTGAGATGCTCAAGAATCAACATTATATTAATCTTCTAACCACTTGAGTAATCGATAACTATAAACCACAAAACTGACATAGTGCTTGACTATTATGAATCCAGATAATAATTGGAGAATATAACTCAATCCATATTTGATTATTACAACAGTAGATCTAAAAACCATCACAACAGAAGATACATATCATATTACAGGTCCTATTTTTGTGAGCGGTCGAAACTACAATGACTCAAATTCTCCGATGAATGCACGAGACCGGTGGTGATAGGCGACGGTGAGAGGCTGTGGTTATTCCTTATTAGGGTGAATGAGTTGCCAGAAATCAGAATGTGGTAAGAGCTGTAGAAGGAATGCATTGTTAGGGTTGGGGATAAAAGCTAGGGTCCTCTTTTTCATTCAGCTTCCCTCAAAGTCTGAACCATTAAGAGCCCTATTCAGCAGTTCAGATGAGAACTTCTTACAAAACAAACACTCCGAATCTATCCGAATCAGACTTTTGCCTCTGAATGATGCCATTCAGACCTAAAACAAACAGCCCCTAAGTGAAAGCGTAAAATTGGTTAAGACAAAATCTTATTTTACTTTCTCGATCTAAATCCGTCTATAAGGAAAACTAGAAGAGAAGATTTTTAATGATATCCTTTATATTTTCTCCACTTCAAACCATTAAATGACGATGTTATTTATAACATTTAAACTACGGAGTAATTGTAACTACGTTTATATATGGGTGTTTAACATAACCAATTTTGAGTATCTATACGAGAACAGCATAAACGTTTTTACACTCGCATATATATTGTTGAATTAAAATTCTTCATCTGATACTTATAAACATTTAATATATTATCTGAATTTTGTGATGATAAATAATCGAGAATTGTCATCTATCTGACCTTCTTGAAGTTCAATATTCAGACACTAATCTTGTCTAGCCGCTGGTTTCCATCCTGTCCAGTTTTCTAACGATGGATCTGGTTGAAAAAGTTATAACATATAGTTTCATACATCATAACATCTAATATTAATTAATATTAATGATAACAAATAAACTGTCATCAAATTTATTTACTCAACTAGCTAGTGGAAATGGAGGCAAAGTGGGCAGAAGTTAGCTTGCAAATTGTGAGCCTAGAAAATAAATATAAAAGTCAAATTTGTAGGTTAATATGAGGCTGCTAAATTAATCACTTTGATTAATATATTAATTTGAAAACTTTATTTTATTTTTCTGGTTACCAAGGTATTTACGTACACTCTTCCCTTTTCATATAGCATGATTTGTTTGTAAATATTAAATGGTGATGGGCGATGGCTACGTACTTATAATTTGTTTAAATTAATTTTGTGATGATAAATAATCAATAAGTGTCATCTAGTTAAATTGACCACAGTTAAATATTCAGACACTAATCTTGTCTAGCCGCTGGTTTCCTTGTCATTTTTAAACGATGAATTTCTTTTAATCATTGTCGTTTCTAGGACTTGTACCCAATACCTCTCCTCTCAAACCGAGTGATTTAAAGAATTTGTCTTTGCCAATGAACCACCACCCAATGATGAATTTGGGTTATATTTTTATAACATATAATTTAAATAACTAATTATTTGTCATCAAATATTTAAATTTTGTTACCCTAGCTAGTTGCTTAGTTGAAATGGGAGCAAAGTGATTATTTTTATCTTTTGAACAACTATTTTTTTTTTCATGTATCAGAATAGAACTCACAACTATTTTTGTTGAAAGTCATATATTTTTGTTACCAGACCAAGCCAAGTTATTAATAAAAGCCAATTTGCACCTGCACATATCAAGGGGCTGCTTAATTAATTAGTCATTTGATTATAATATGATAACTTTAGTTCTATCATTTTCTAGATAAAAATTAAAATAGTCCCCAAGGTATCTAAGTGCACTCTTCCTTTTTCACACCTGATTTTAGTATAATTTGTTTGTATACATTATATGCCCGATGACTAAGATTATTATATAATTAAAATATATCAAGAAATAAATACATTACTTTTTATATTTTTAATTTGTAATCATTTTAAAATAATCATATTACTTCTTATATTTTTAGCTATATGATCTTGAATTTAAGGTATTTGTGGTACAGATTATATTCTAAGATAACTTTTCTATAATAATTTATTTAAGTAAAAAATAGAAATAAGTTATTGAAGTAGAGATATATCATTTCAATTTATACTTAGTTATAAAATTTTATTTTTCTTTCAAAATATTATACCACGTATAAAAAATAACAACCATCTATGTGGTTGTGGTATACTGGTATTAGTAGAAACAAGTCTTTTAAAACCAAATATATGAGAAGGAATGATTAGTTGAGGTCCTACAAGTTATCATGAAAGATTAGGTGGTTGTTTAGTTGGAAGCTTGGTTTGTTTGAAATTGTAATGTGAATTCAGCATGCTTAGATGGAAATGAATGAAACTAGAATTTAAATGATCCCCTAATGTTCTTTTAATTAAAAGTATTAACATGCCTTTCAAGTTGTAAAACAATAAAATCATATTGAATGGAATCTTCCGGCCCTAGCCACTACCACCACCTCTTTCATGGCCACCAATGCAGTCTCTCCCGGAGACAAAATATGGACGGATTTTAAAATTTAGTAAAAATTAAAAGTGGTAACTCGCAATTACCAAACTCTAATCTTCAAAAATATCTTTCACCGATCATTTGGTCAATTAAGTGGTTCAAAATTTTGCTCACAAAATTCACATACTCGTTCTTGATCTCATATTAGTTTTACTTGATTGAGATATTTAAAGAACCATAAAAAAATTTCAATATGAAAGTGCAAATGACTCTAAGATTATCCAAGTTGTTCAATCTCAAAATTTCTCAACATATTCCAACTTCTTTAACGTACAAACAAAAGATTATTTCCATATTTCGTCATCTGAATGCATCATAAATTCTAATTCTTATAACAAATCAATATCTTTTATTGTATTTAAATTTATACAATAAAGAAAAAAAAAAGACTTTAGCATTTAAACCAAGCGCCCCTTTAAAAAGTCAATGTTTGATTTCCTTTAATGTATAAAATAAATCCTTAAATTATTTAAATGTCTGAAATAGAGCTATTACGAATTTACGATGATAAAAATTTGTTTTTTTTAAAGTGAACTTCTTTTTATCATTGTTGTTTATAATATTTTAGCCTAACACCTCTATCATCCCAACCCGGATGTTTTAAAGATTTTGTTTTTGTCAAAAGACCATCATCTTATCGCTGATGGTCTAAATTTATTAATCACACAAAAGACTGTATATAAAAATCTAGAAAAGTAAAACATCATATCAAACAAAATCTCCATAAATATTAATAATAATTCAAGAATAAGTAATTTTTATGCACTAAATAAAATATCTCATTATAAAATTTCCATAAAAGCTAATGACGAAATGTATGTAAAAGGCAAAGCAAAGAACAAAAGAAGTGTATTCTAGGAACCTGGAGCAGTGACGTGGACTGCCCAAAACATTTTGACTCTTTTCGCGGACGTTAATGTTTAGGAACTTTCTAGAATCTTTAAACAAAGACCAAACACAAATTCTAAACATTTACCTCGTCACTTATGAATTTATGGTCTCACGCGTTTTCGTCTATTTCTATACCTTTCACACACACTTTTTGTAACAATCTTTCAGATATACTTATACAAGGAAAATAAGATCAAATCACAATTCAAATCATTAAGTTGTTAGTATAGGCTTTGTTAGTTGTTTAATTTGAGGTTAATCTTTTCACGATCAACGAATAATAGGGGTGAACAACTTAATCACCATAACCGTTAAGCTGAACCATAGCCGACATAGTATGTTTTGGTTTTGGTTAAAGATAATTTCAAAACCGCTATAACTGAACCGACCATTTATTTAATCAACAATATGTTTGGGATTAACTTCCACCAAACATGTTGTTGAATTATACATTTTGATGTTTTTGGTTCAACGTTTGTTATCAAACTAAATTGAAATTTATTGTTGGATTATATAACGTCATTCTCTTTTGGAAAATTGGATTTTAATAATCCCAACTTAGTCCAGTTAGCCGATAATAATCTCAACTTTAAAAGTAGCTGTCACTGGTCCCAAATTTCACACTATTTGTTTTTGATGGACCTCCGTTAAAAAATTTTTAACGATAAGTTTTTTTCAAATTTCATATTAACATTTTAGGGCTTTTGATCGGAATGAGAATATGAATCGACAAATGTAAAACTTTAACTCGAAATGACGCTTTAAACAGTTTGATTTTTGATAATTAAAAGTTTAAACATCATAACTGAAGCATCCTTTAGTCGTTTGGACCACCGTTTGATGGCAAGTTTTAAATCAATCGACTTGTATCCTCATTCCGATCAAAAGCCCTAAAATATCATTTTGAAATTTGGAAAAAACTTAACGTCGTTACGTTTTTTTTAACGGAGGTCCAATGAAAACAAATAGTGTGAAAGTTGGGATCAGTGACAATTATTTTCAAAGTTTGGATTATTATCAGTCAACTGCATTAAGTTTGGATTATTAAAATCCAATTTTCCTTCTTTTTTTAATATTATGGATTATATACTTTGTCAGATTATGTCATGTCGTTTTTTATAATTATTGGTACCAAACTTTAAGGCCTAATTACATTGTTTTGGTTACGGTTAACTGACCCATAACCGACTCACTATAACCTACAAAACCTATTAACCAAACCGCCGTAATGAGTATTATGGTTATGGTTATCCATTAACTGACACATCGGTTATGGTTATGGGTTTGGCTAAAAATCGCCCCAAACCGACCCATGCACACCTATAATGAATATTCAAAAACATAGAATTTAATAAATATTAAAAAGAATGTATAAAAGAACACTCTTTCATTTAATAAATATTAAAAAGAATGTATAAAAAGAACACTCTTTCAGTTTGAATCTTAATTTCCTAGAAGTTTCCTCTATTTCTTAGCTCAAGCAATTACTTCATCTTGTACGGCGTACGCGGTCATAAACTCACAACTGATCACACGTTATCAAGTAGACTAGTACATAAGTTTCCACTCACGTGTGAAACTATATATACATGTCCCAAACAACAACAATAACAACATAAACCATTCCACCAACATTCATTTCATAAACCCAAATCCACCATTTCGATACAAATTATGACGATCAAAAGATCTTGGGTAGACAATCGAGAGGTCGAAAACTTAGCGATGGCGAACTGCTTGATGCTTCTTTCACGTGTTGAGGAATCTGGGCCTACACAGGACCGGGTTTTTAACTGTAAGACGTGTAATAAAATATTTAAGTCATTTCAAGCACTTGGGGGCCACCGAGCTAGCCACAAGCGGCTCAAGTCAGCCGACGCGGCTGAAAATGTTATTACGCCGCCTAAGCCGAAGACACATGAGTGCTCGGTTTGCGGGTTGGAGTTTGCGATTGGACAGGCGTTGGGTGGTCATATGCGACGTCACCGTGACCACCCAGTGCCTGGTCGGCTGGTGGCGGCGGCTCGGCTTGAGCCGGTGGCGGAGAAGAGAGGCTTGTTTATGGATTTGAACTTGACACCGTATGAGAATGATTTGAAGGTGTGGAATAGTACGGTTAACTTGGCTCTTGCTATATAAAGTAGATATTATGAATGTAGTTATGTTATAAGTTGATGGCTTTGATTGTCATCACTAGACTGTACATATGGACGAATTGAAGAGATGTATATTGGAGCAAAATAATTAATTAATATTGGTTACATTATTTGGTTTATTTTTTTTTTATTATAGAATTTACTAATTATGATCTTGTTATGGTGGATTTAACATTTTTTCTATGAAAATAATTAGTTGAGAACTAAAATGGAAAATATATAGGTAACGTTTTTATCCGTTTGAATTGTTTTAAACTTAAAAACTTTATACACGTATAATAAAGGATTCAACTACAAGTATATATTTTATGAATAAGAACGTGTCAGATATATTATTTTTAAGTTCAAATTATGGTGCATCTTTTTTACTCATTATATATTATTTTCAAGTTCAAATTTAAGGTTAAGTCAGATACCATGGTTGATGTTTTAGCAAGTCATATGAGGCTGAACTAAGTTCGAGTTCGTTTAAGTTAAACGTTATCACGAGACTTTAAATTGTTGGAGCTCCGATCGCTGGTTGCGGTCTCAATTAAATTACTACAAGTTGTAATATGAATAAGTAGCTCTAAACCGTAGACAAATGCAGAAGAGAATAATTAATGTACTGACTAACTTATGTTATTGTTATATTTTTTAGAGAAGCACATATGTATAAATTGTTATCATATATAGACAACCCATATATATGAATTGTTATAATAATCTACGAATTTATATTTTCTATGTTACATTAATTACAATATAATGTTTTCGAATGCAACCCTAGACGCCCTTTGGGTCCTGCACATGTGGTACTGTATATGTAACGTTAAATATGTTCTAATTTTAATAAATGAAATTAAGGAAAGAAAACTAGAAAAGAAAACGAAGTGAAACATAGATATGTTGTAATTTCGTTTCTCAAAGTTAGAAAGAAAAGAAAAAATTTAAAAATTTGAAATGTTCCCAGGAAAAAGAAATTAAAAGTTACAATGTTGCAACTATACCATTTAAGATATTCTTTATAGGGGCTGTTTGACAAGTACTGAATCATTAAGTGTTGAACCAGTAAGAGGTCTGAATGATTAAGAGACTCTGAATTGGTAAGTGCTGAATCATTAAGTGTTGTTTGGTTAAACATCTGAATGATTGTACAGAATGACAATTTTACCTCTCTGAACTATTCAATGTCGTGAACCAACTGACCATCATTTTCTCCACTTGTATATCATTACAAAACTTATGCCTAAAAGTTTATTACGTACAATGACAACTTATATAAAGTTTTCATGCATTTTGCCAAAAAATTAAGACCAAACACAAATCAAATGCATTATTGTGCAATGTATACCAAAAGGTCGATCCATATAATACAAGAGAAACAAACACCGTCTCCTAATATAAACTTTAATGTAGATTGTTGTAGATATATACAATCGACCAACAAAATAAATCAATAATCAATAAAAATAATGAACATAAGACGATGTGTTTTCAATTTTTGAGCATACTTAAGTAGTCACAGTTGAGACGTGAAACTTGAAGCCTCCACATACTAACCACCATTTTCCCTAAAACCATCACAGTTGAGACTTGAAAGACTTTCGTTCACCTTGATGTAGCATCAATGGTTCCTTTAACAATGTACATGAGTTTTTTGCGCCATGCCCTTGCATTCTAGCCGAACCTTCGGACCTGCAAATTAATAACAATATGTACTTTAAATCAAGATCCCGTTTTGATTATTAAATACATATTCAAGGCCCGTTAATTCTACAAACTAACAAGAACCACACGCATTGAAATGATAGATATTGAATTACAACACTCTAGTGATGAGCTCGGTACCGGAAGCAAAAAATTAGTAAAATGCCGGCACCGTACCGATACCAAAACCTCAAAAAATATGTACCGAACATGTAACATGAGTACCCATTTCGTTACGTTACCAGGTACCATTTACTCGTCCCCACAACACTACAAATCATTGTCGCCATCGATTTAATCTGGCGATGACTGAGATGCTCAAGAATCAACATTATATTAATCTTCTAACCACTTGAGTAATCGATAACTATAAACCACAAAACTGACATAGTGCTTGACTATTATGAATCCAGATAATAATTGGAGAATATAACTCAATCCATATTTGATTATTACAACAGTAGATCTAAAAACCATCACAACAGAAGATACATATCATATTACAGGTCCTATTTTTGTGAGCGGTCGAAACTACAATGACTCAAATTCTCCGATGAATGCACGAGACCGGTGGTGATAGGCGACGGTGAGAGGCTGTGGTTATTCCTTATTAGGGTGAATGAGTTGCCAGAAATCAGAATGTGGTAAGAGCTGTAGAAGGAATGCATTGTTAGGGTTGGGGATAAAAGCTAGGGTCCTCTTTTTCATTCAGCTTCCCTCAAAGTCTGAACCATTAAGAGCCCTATTCAGCAGTTCAGATGAGAACTTCTTACAAAACAAACACTCCGAATCTATCCGAATCAGACTTTTGCCTCTGAATGATGCCATTCAGACCTAAAACAAACAGCCCCTAAGTGAAAGCGTAAAATTGGTTAAGACAAAATCTTATTTTACTTTCTCGATCTAAATCCGTCTATAAGGAAAACTAGAAGAGAAGGATTTTCTCCACTTCAAACCATTAAATGACGATGTTATTTATAACATTTAAACTACGGAGTAATTGTAACTACGTTTATATATGGGTGTTTAACATAACCAATTTTGAGTATCTATACGAGAACAGCATAAACGTTTTTACACTCGCATATATATTGTTGAATTAAAATTCTTCATCTGATACTTATAAACATTTAATATATTATCTGAATTTTGTGATGATAAATAATCGAGAATTGTCATCTATCTGACCTTCTTGAAGTTCAATATTCAGACACTAATCTTGTCTAGCCGCTGGTTTCCATCCTGTCCAGTTTTCTAACGATGGATCTGGTTGAAAAAGTTATAACATATAGTTTCATACATCATAACATCTAATATTAATTAATATTAATGATAACAAATAAACTGTCATCAAATTTATTTACTCAACTAGCTAGTGGAAATGGAGGCAAAGTGGGCAGAAGTTAGCTTGCAAATTGTGAGCCTAGAAAATAAATATAAAAGTCAAATTTGTAGGTTAATATGAGGCTGCTAAATTAATCACTTTGATTAATATATTAATTTGAAAACTTTATTTTATTTTTCTGGTTACCAAGGTATTTACGTACACTCTTCCCTTTTCATATAGCATGATTTGTTTGTAAATATTAAATGGTGATGGGCGATGGCTACGTACTTATAATTTGTTTAAATTAATTTTGTGATGATAAATAATCAATAAGTGTCATCTAGTTAAATTGACCACAGTTAAATATTCAGACACTAATCTTGTCTAGCCGCTGGTTTCCTTGTCATTTTTAAACGATGAATTTCTTTTAATCATTGTCGTTTCTAGGACTTGTACCCAATACCTCTCCTCTCAAACCGAGTGATTTAAAGAATTTGTCTTTGCCAATGAACCACCACCCAATGATGAATTTGGGTTATATTTTTATAACATATAATTTAAATAACTAATTATTTGTCATCAAATATTTAAATTTTGTTACCCTAGCTAGTTGCTTAGTTGAAATGGGAGCAAAGTGATTATTTTTATCTTTTGAACAACTATTTTTTTTTTCATGTATCAGAATAGAACTCACAACTATTTTTGTTGAAAGTCATATATTTTTGTTACCAGACCAAGCCAAGTTATTAATAAAAGCCAATTTGCACCTGCACATATCAAGGGGCTGCTTAATTAATTAGTCATTTGATTATAATATGATAACTTTAGTTCTATCATTTTCTAGATAAAAATTAAAATAGTCCCCAAGGTATCTAAGTGCACTCTTCCTTTTTCACACCTGATTTTAGTATAATTTGTTTGTATACATTATATGCCCGATGACTAAGATTATTATATAATTAAAATATATCAAGAAATAAATACATTACTTTTTATATTTTTAATTTGTAATCATTTTAAAATAATCATATTACTTCTTATATTTTTAGCTATATGATCTTGAATTTAAGGTATTTGTGGTACAGATTATATTCTAAGATAACTTTTCTATAATAATTTATTTAAGTAAAAAATAGAAATAAGTTATTGAAGTAGAGATATATCATTTCAATTTATACTTAGTTATAAAATTTTATTTTTCTTTCAAAATATTATACCACGTATAAAAAATAACAACCATCTATGTGGTTGTGGTATACTGGTATTAGTAGAAACAAGTCTTTTAAAACCAAATATATGAGAAGGAATGATTAGTTGAGGTCCTACAAGTTATCATGAAAGATTAGGTGGTTGTTTAGTTGGAAGCTTGGTTTGTTTGAAATTGCAATGTGAATTCAGCATGCTTAGATGGAAATGAATGAAACTAGAATTTAAATGATCCCCTAATGTTCTTTTAATTAAAAGTATTAACATGCCTTTCAAGTTGTAAAACAATAAAATCATATTGAATGGAATCTTCCGGCCCTAGCCACTACCACCACCTCTTTCATGGCCACCAATGCAGTCTCTCCCGGAGACAAAATATGGACGGATTTTAAAATTTAGTAAAAATTAAAAGTGGTAACTCGCAATTACCAAACTCTAATCTTCAAAAATATCTTTCACCGATCATTTGGTCAATTAAGTGGTTCAAAATTTTGCTCTCAAAATTCACATACTCGTTCTTGATCCCATATTAGTTTTACTCGATTGAGATATTTAAAGAACCATAAAAAAATTTCAATATGAAAGTGCAAATGACTCTAAGATTATCCAAGTTGTTCAATCTCAAAATTTCTCAACATATTCCAACTTCTTTAACGTACAAACAAAAGATTATTTCCATATTTCGTCATCTGAATGCATCATTAATTCTAATTCTTATAACAAATCAATATCTTTTATTGTATTTAAATTTATACAATAAAGAAAAAAAAAAGACTTTAGCATTTAAACCAAGCGCCCCTTTAAAAAGTCAATGTTTGATTTCCTTTAATGTATAAAATAAATCCTTAAATTATTTAAATGTCTGAAATAGAGCTATTACGAATTTACGATGATAAAAATTTGTTTTTTTTAAAGTGAACTTCTTTTTATCATTGTTGTTTATAATATTTTAACCTAACACCTCTATCATCCCAACCCGGATGTTTTAAAGATTTTGTTTTTGTCAAAAGACCATCATCTTATCGCTGATGGTCTAAATTTATTAATCACACAAAAGACTGTATATAAAAATCTAGAAAAGTAAAACATCATATCAAACAAAATCTCCATAAATATTAATAATAATTCAAGAATAAGTAATTTTTATGCACTAAATAAAATATCTCATTATAAAATTTCCATAAAAGCTAATGACGAAATGTATGTAAAAGGCAAAGCAAAGAACAAAAGAAGTGTATTCTAGGAACCTGGAGCAGTGACGTGGACTGCCCAAAACATTTTGACTCTTTTCGCGGACGTTAATGTTTAGGAACTTTCTAGAATCTTTAAACAAAGACCAAACACAAATTCTAAACATTTACCTCGTCACTTATGAATTTATGGTCTCACGCGTTTTCGTCTATTTCTATACCTTTCACACACACTTTTTGTAACAATCTTTCAGATATTGAAGAGGTAGGTCCCAGCAGAGACCAGTTGGTCCCGCAAGACTCACCTTGAACATGGACGTCTGCGCAAAGGCCATCTGCTCCCGCAGGACCCACCATGCTCATAGAATCTTACGCGCAGTACGCAACCTGTACACGCAGGGAAAGCCTCCCAATGGTGAAGTACCCCGCCTGTTCCCGCAGTTGCGGATACAAGCCATCAGGGAAGGCTACCCGCAGACAGCAGGGCTACACGTACAAGACACTAGCTACTTCAGCAGTCACGTGAAGGCATGAGCAAGGCGGGAACAATCCCGCCCAAATGAGCCAGTCTGATTCTGAAAGATCTTTTGTACCATACCTACCAAGGTATGGATAGGACAGACGATCCGACCAGAACAGCCCATGAGCCAATCACAGGGTGACAGCTCACCGACAACAGTGCGAGGAGGAGCACCCTCTAGTACTGTTTGTCACTATTAGCCGCTGCCTACTCACCAACCCTCACTGTGGAGCATGCGCAGCCTACAGTTGGTGGAATAGTATTACTGTTGGCCGTAACCTATTCACCAACCAGCATGGCCTGCGTACAATCCACAGTCAGTGGGACGTGCATAGTCTACAGTTGGTGGAATAGTGCAGCCGACTTTATTACTGTTGGCTGTAACCTACCCACCAACCAGTATGGCCTGTGCGTAATCCACTGTTGGTTGAACAGGAATACTATTCAGCCGGCTGTACCTTCTAGAAAACCTACCTTCGGCTATAAATACTCTAATATCTTGGAATGGTAAGATCATCTACTATCTCGTATAACTTACTTGATAACTGCTCTAATAGTATTCATATACTTTTATATTCAAAGAGCAATATAGACTGATTCTCACGCCGGAGGGTGGTCACAAGGAGGAACCCCCCCCCCCTTCTCAGTGACGAGCTTACGGTGTCTGTTTTGCAGGTTCCCTGAAGTACAACTTACTCTGCTGGACCTACCTTCGTGGGAAACATTACCTAGCCCCCAGATTACCCATAATCTGCCCGGGGTCACTTAGTGTTTCTTCATTGGCGCCATCCGTGCATAAAGCTAGAACTACATCTTTCTCCAGTTTTTCAAAACTTCCAAGATGACTAGAGAAATTCCGGTAACCACAACCCCAGCCACTGGGGTAAACACCGGCAACACAATGTTTACAAACACTACCCCAGCCACCCAAGCTGGGGCAAGTGAAATACATTTTACGAACACTACCCCAGTCACTCATGTAGGGGCAAGTGGAGTAAATATTCCACTGGGATTCACTGATGCCCAGCTGGAAAAACGAACTCGAGCCCCTCGCCAAACACTTGATCAAGTGAAGGCATGGGCCGAGGCACGTCAAAGAGAATTTCAGGCTGAGTTGGACGAACGCTTGCGTTCAGTCCAACAAGCTGAGGAATTCGGTAGTACTCGCCAGCACCTCAACATGAGTAGTGAGTACGAGTACTCAGACGGCGAGGGGGAAGACTCCGACACCGACGCGAACCCTCGCCATAGGGCGAAAGGGAAGCGTAAGGAAACGGATCCCCAGCCAAAAAGGAATTTTGGGGAAGCATTCCAACCAGTCACGGAAAAAAGCGAGCGTGACTTCTCCAAGGCCTTTAGACCTACTGCTACAAACGCAGGAAGGTCAAAATTTGCAAGGGACATTGCAGAGGCAATCGCCCCGAGGAGTGCCAAACAAATGTCCAACATTGGCACATACGATGGTCTATCCGACCCAGATGACCATCTGAACAGGTTCATTGCGGGGGCAACCGTCAGTAACTGGACGGAACCCACGTGGTGCTACATGTTCCAGATGACTCTGGTAGGAGCAGCCAGAGCATGGTTCGACCGTTTACCGGTCCACCACATTTATGACTGGGCAGACTTCCAGAACAAGTTCAGTCAACAGTTTAGTCAACAGAGGAAGCACACTGAGGAGCAGTGGACGATCCTCAACTGTGTCAGAGAAGAGGATGAATCCTTACTGGACTTCATCACCCGCTTCAACTCCAAGAAGGTGAGTCTGGGCAACATCAGTGAAGACCTCGTTCGCGCCGCTTTCATTCAGGGCGCCGAATACCCAGAACTCATCCGCACTCTGACGGGTAAAGACGGCATGCCATCCACGTGGGATGCCATAATGACGGCAGCCAAGCGCTTTGCCGAAACAGAGAAACAGCTGGGAAGAGATCTCCCCCAGAATACAAACCTCTACACGCAGAGGACAAGGGAGAACAATGTGAGAACCGCCCGGCTAAACAAAAAGAGGCGGCAAGGTATTTGGCAGTCAAGGATAAACTTTGACGCCCCCTCAAGCTCTCGCCCTCTGGTTGGCGGAAGGGACAAAACGCACCCTTTGAACCGGAAAAACCGTTGGACGCCACTCACCAAGAGCGTCACGGAGATATTTGCCACGGAAAAACTGCCTTGGCCAAAAGCCCCGGTGATCCGACAGAAACCCAATGCGGATCAAAGCAAGTCTTGTGACTTCCATGGGACAAAGGGCCATAGCACTGAGGAGTGCACATCCTTGAGGGACATCGTCGAGACATTCGTCAAGGATGGGAGGCTCGCACACCTCGTGGCATCTATCAAGAAGGGAGGAAGGAACGACAACAGGTACAGGGGTAACGGACGGAAGCCCGTCGACATTAGCATCAACATGGTCCATGGTAAGGTCAGAGGAAGAAAGAGACCAATGACCGAACCATGCGCATGGAAGGAAGCAGAAGTGCGCTTCCCGCGAGTGCCGGGAGGCCCAAACAAAGAAGGCCCCATTGTCATTAAAAGCCAGCTGGGGCACTACATCACCTCCCGCACCCTCGTTGACAATGGCGCATCGTCGACAGTGATGTACAGGCAGTTCTTCGACAAGCTCGATGATGAAGACAAGGAACGCCTGGAGACGGTCTACGCTTCAATGGAAGGGTTTGACGGCAGCATGAACACTCCCTTGGGCATCCTATCTTTCCCCGTCACTCTCACTGATGGGAATTATTCACGCACGGAGGATGTGGATTTTGTTGTGATGAAAAAACCACATCATACGTATGACATCCTATTCGGGAGAGACGGGATGGCAAGATTCAACGCCGTGGTATCCTCAGTCCACGGCATGATGGGATGGCCAACAACTGAAGGCGTAGCGATGATCACGGGCATTCCCCAGGTATGCATCGCATCTGTCTCCTCTAAACCCAAACCGAAGATGGCCAAACAAACCATCACTGAACCTGAACAGTGGGCATTCAATGGGAAATATCCCGATCAGGCCGTTACCATTGGCCCGACAATTGTTGACCCAACACGCACCTTACTCAAGCGCTTACTGCAGCGAAACGCAGACATCTTCGCGTGGACACCAGCCGACATGACTGGTGTACCCCGGGGAAAGGCAGAGCATAAGCTCAAATGCGATCCGGCCGTTACGCCGATCGTACAAAAGCGCAGAGTAATGGGGCCCGAGCAAACCAACGCGTGCAGAACCCAAGTCAAGGAACTCCTTGATGCGGGCATCGTGCGCGTTAGCAAATATCAAACATGGGTTGCAAATCCCGTAATGGTACCGAAGAATAACAAACAATGGCGCATGTGCATAGATTTCAAAGATTTGAATAAAGCATGCCCCAAAGATTGTTATCCGTTGCCAGAAATTGATCTCAAGGTGGATTCGGTGGCACCATTTCGCCTTAAATGCTTCTTGGATGCGTATAAGGGGTACCATCAAGTCCACATGGCTGTGGATGACCAGGACAAAACCGCCTTTCGGACGCCCGATGGCACATTTTGTTATAAAATGATGCCGTTCGGACTTAAGAACGCGGGGTCCACGTACCAACGACTAATGGACAAAGAGTTTCACGCCCAAATTGGGAGAAACTTGGAAGTCTATATGGATGATTTGGTCATCAAAAGCCCCGAGCCAGAGACGATGTTGAAAGACATTGAGGAAACTTTCAACACGCTCAGAAAGATAAACATGAAGCTCAACCCGAGCAAGTGTTCATTTGGGGTGGAAGAAGGGAAGTTCTTAGGGGTCATTATTACTAAAGATGGCTTCAGAGCGAACCCTGAAAAGGTCGAAGCCATTGTCAAAATGGAATCACCTACCACCATAAAACAGGCTCAAACACTTAATGGACGACTAGTCGCGCTTAACCGCTTTTTGGCAAACCATGCGGATAGGTCGTTCCCTTTTGTGTCAACGCTAAGAAATTGTTTAAAGAAAACGCACTTCCGCTGGACACCAGAAGCGGAAGCAGCTTTTCAGGAGATTCGATCACGCCTGATCGAACTCCCAACACTCACAGCACCACAAGCGGGGGAGGAGTTAATCCTATACCTCTCCGCAACAGATAGAGCAACCGGGGCAGTCATGCTCGTAGAACGAAAAGGCATCCAGATGCCAATCTATTATGTTAGCCGCGTGCTGGCAGACGCGGAAACCCGGTACTCTACCCTGGAAAAACTGGTCTTGGCACTTATACACGCTTCACGCAGGTTGAGACGATATTTCCAGGGTCACCCAATCACTATTCTCACCAACTTCAAACTCTCAAATGTTCTAGGCAAACCCGAGTTATCGGGACGTCTAGCCAAATGGGCAATTGAATTGGGAGAATATGCGATTCAATACAAGCCGAGACCAGCCATTAAAGGTCAGGTCCTGGCTGATTTTATTGCAGAAGTCCCCGCTTCACGGGAGAAAGAGTGCCAGGAGGAGGTTCAACCCTCCCCAGCACACGAAATCGACGAAGTCTGGCGACTCTACACTGATGGAGCAGCTAGTAACGAGGGATCAGGCGCAGGGTTAAAATTAACAAATCCGGCAGGCCAGGAATATACTTATGCTATTCGGCTGGATTTTCCAAGTACGAATAACGAAGCTGAATATGAAGCATTCCTGGCCGGATTGAGGATTGCGCGAAAGATGGGTGTAAAAAATTTGGAAGCCCACGTAGATTCCATGCTAGTGGCAAACCAAATAAACGGGACGTACACGGCTGTGAACGACACAATGGCCCTGTACCTTGCCCAAGCCAAAGCCATCATGCGCGATTTTAATGATTGTAAAGTGATACACGTCAAGCGCAGCGAAAACAAATCTGCGGATGCGTTAAGCAAGCTTGCATCACTGGCCTTCACCCACTTGGGAAAGGACATCCGCGTGGAACTCCTCGAAACACCATCAGTCCCGCACAAGGAAATTTGTGTCATCCAAACCGGTACAGAAACATGGATGACCCCAATAATAAAATACCTTGAAGCAGGAACGTTACCAGAGTCGAAGTCACAGGCAAGAAAACTACGCTGTAAAGCACTGAATTATCAGCTGGTCAATGACACCCTTTACAGACGTAACTTTCTTGGCCCATTGTTAAGATGCGTGGACAACCAAGATGCTGACTACCTCTTAAGGGAGGTTCACGAAGGCATCTGTGGAGTACACGCAGGCCCCCGCGCTGTGGTAGCCAAGCTAAACAACGCGGGATACTTTTGGCCGGGGATGCATATGGACGCGTTGGCATACATCAGAAAATGCAGATCTTGCCAGCTTTACGCACCCAACACGCATCGCCCGAAAAATGAACTTGTTCCTGTCACTTCCTCGTGGCCATTTCAGAAGTGGGCCATCGACGTGACAGGCCCATTCCCAACAGCAGCTGGGAATGTTCAGTTCCTAGTGGTAGCCATTGACTACTTCACCAAATGGATAGAAGCGAAACCTTTAGCCCAAACAACCGCAAAGCATATCAAAAAATTTATTTGGGAATTTATTATTTGTCGTTTTGGACTTCCACAGAATTTGGTAAGCGACAATGGCACCAACTTTGCTGACAAGAAGCTACAGCAGTGGCTGAAAGAACTTCAAATCACCCACACCTTTACCTCAGTGGCACACCCGCAAGGTAACGGTGAGGTGGAAAGAGCAAATAAGAGCATCGTCGAAGGCATAAAGAAAAGACTCTTGGAACATAGATCCGGTTGGGTGGACGAGCTTCCACACGTCCTTTGGGCAAACAGAACGCTGAAGAAGACCAGTACGGGAGAAACCCCGTTCAGTCTCACTTATGGCACTGAAGCCATGATCCCAGTCGAAATCGGTTTACCCTCACCAAGGGTCTTAATCCAACCAGAAGACAATGATGCGGAAAGACGGTTAGACCTTATGCTAACCGAAGAGCGCAGAGACTTAGCCGCCGTGCGTGAAGAAAACTACAAACGACAAATGCAAAAATACTACAACACGCGGGTAAAACTCTGCAACTTCAACGAAGGAGACTACATACTGCGTAACAACGAGGCTTCGAACCAACAACGCCCAGGAAAGTTGGCCCCGATTTGGGAAGGGCCATACATTATCAAAGAAGTTCTGGGAAAGGGCGCGTACCGGCTCGAAAGGCTCGATGGCACTCCCATCCCTAGAACATGGAATGGAGCTCAATTACGCAAATGTTATATGTAGATCAATTCCAACTTGTAAAGAAAAGGCCTAGAGCCACTTCTAATGGAAATGATTCTCCTTTCATGATGCATTGATAGCTTGTAACCTATGAACTTCCCTTACGGGAAGAAGTAGTTGCGTGTGGAAGGCGGCAATACCCGCATAAACACAACGCCAAAATTTTGAAAAAAAAAAAAAAAAAAAAAAAAAAAAAGTTCTAAGGAAAACCTACACGCAGGTCAGATGTAGGTAAAGTTTAGCCATCCTTGTAAGTGCAAACGACGGTCTTACCCGCACAATCACATACAAGGAAGCCAAACTTAACTTACCATCTACCACGTTAAAAGGTTAACTTATGAACACTTAAAAAAGGATAAGAAAAACCTACACGCAGGTCAGATATAGGTCTAAAGTTAAAGCCATCCTACTAAGTGCAAGTGACGGTTACACCCGCACAATCACGAAAGAGGAAGCGAAAACTTTAGTCCATTATCAACCACGTTCAAAGGTTTAACTTAATGCCTTAGAAATTTCGAAAAGGAAAACCTACACGCAGGTCAGATAGAGGGTAAAGATTAGCCATCCTACCAAGTGCAAGTGACGGTTTTACCCGCACAATCACGAAGGAGGAGGCAAAACTTTAACCCATCATCAACCACGTTCAAAGGTTCCTATTCTAAACACTTGGAAAATTGCTAATTCAAACTAAGTATGCAAGTCATAAGTTTATAAAGCAAAGAATCCAGTGAAAGGAATAACAATCGTATATTTCAATGATATATTACAACAGTGGCCGGGTAACTACCCGCCTAAAAGAAATCTATACAAAGCTAAGTCTATCCTAGCAGTGGGAAGGGATCTTCAGGATCAGGCTTCAGGGCCACCTCCGCTTGGACCAGCACCGTCAGAGCGCGGCTGCCCAAGGAAAGCCTTAAGGATGTTTAGCCCATCATCAGCAGCAGCAACTTCATTCACCTTCTCCACCACTGGATGCGGGAAGGCAGCGTACTGGTTCACAGCATGGTCATAAGCAGCTTCAGTATTAACATTGAATAAAGGGAAGTTGGAGGGCGGAAAGCCTCTCTCAGCGAACCCTAGACCAAGCAGGAAGCCAGTCTTCTGCCCATCCTCATGAGAAGCGTTGAGGGCTGCGCTCATCGCATCGTCATAAGAGGTCTCTGAGAGGACCTGACGCACAACCTACAAAAGAATACAAGTTAGAACATTTTCTAATTACGAACGAAAAGCGTAAAGAAAAAGATAAAGATACCTGAGGCAACGCTTCTCGAAGCAACCATTGGAGGGTAGCTTGACTTTCTTTACAAGCACGTTCGGCTCCGCTTTTATCAAGGTTGGCAAGTTGAACTTCCTTGGCGGCAGCTTCTTCGACGCTTTTGAGTTTCCTTTCAGTACGGTCAAGCACCCCCCTCTGGTCAAGGATCTCCTGCAGCTTCTTGGCATCTTCCATTGCCAAGGCGTCATGAGCATGCTGAAGAGCCTTTAATTTGCATTTAAGCTGCTCATTCTCTTCGCGAAGTGGCTCAGCAACAGCTTCAGCCTTGGCAGCCCTCTCAGTTGAGTTTCGCGCAGTCTCCTTGGCCAGCCGAAGCTGTTCATTCACAGCTTGAGCAGCCTTGGAGCGGGCCTCAAGTCGCGCCTGGACTTCAACCTCGAGGGCCTTGAATGCCTTCTCCTTCTCGGCTGCGGCAGCGGCCAACTGCCGGTTCTCCTCCCGAAGAGCCCGCGCTTCAGATATATCTTTGGCGCGAGCTGCTTTTAACTTGTCGTTTTCACGACAAAGCAGCTCGACGCGGGGCTGCGTTCGGGCCTGGAGAACCCGAAGCTCATTGGTTAGCCTACCCTCTTGGTAGCTAGCCATGGCTTCCCCCAACGCACCATGAGGAGCGGCGTGGCGAGCCCAGTCCACGCACTCCACAGGGGTGCGAAGGGTTGTTCCTCGGCGTATGTTCCATCTTGGAACATACACTTCATTGGAATCCGACACTGCAAAAGAAACAAAGGCAGTTAGGAAAAGATGATAAAAATATGTAAAGGAAAAAGAACCCTACGTACCTGTAGGGTCAATAACAGGCCGATAGCCGCCAAACCCATCACCTGAACCTGAACCTAAAGGAAATCCATCCAACAGGTCAGGCAGACGGGAAGGTGGCATAGATCGGCGGGAAGCCTGGCGCATACCTGATGGTCCGGCCGTCGGTGCCGGTGGCGCAGGTATAGTCGCAGCCGCTGTGGTAGCCATGGTTGGCGCCACCTCCTCAGTAACAGTAACCGCCGGCTCCGTGAAAGATGCTGTAAAAATTGCACTCACGGCCGGCGGAGACACCTTCTCAGCTGGAACAGCCTCAGGAAGGCTGGAACCAGCGGAAGCAGGCGTAGACGCCTGGGTCGATGCCTCGGGAAGGCTGACCGAGCCTACCGTCATTGGCGGGGGAATACTTGCTCCAACTCCACCCTGGAATGCGTCAACATCCACACCTGCACAAGCAAAAGTGTTAGAAAAATTTATTTGAAACAAATCTAGACAAGAATTATGGGGGTACTCACGGGGTTTCTTGAGCTTGAACGCACGGACGAGCGGGGGCGAACCCGATGGAGCCGGCCTCTTGACACCGGTAACCGTCGTCGTCGCTGCCTCCCCGGAGGTAACACCTGCAGCCTCCGGAGCGGTGGTCTCCTCACCACCGGGCTTCCCCGCCACCTCTGCATTATCTGACTCCGAGTCAGATAAGACTACCGGGTCGGCCGTAGAGGCCACCTTCTCCTTGCCCTTCCCGACGGCAGCCTTTTTCTTCCGCACCAGTGGAGGACCTTCTGCGGATTCCTCAGAAGAAGAAATGTCATGAACTCCAGCAGCAGGCACAGCATTGAGAGGTTCAGGGTAGAAGATAGGCTTACCTGGCCGTCGGTGGCTCAGGATCTCTTGGCCTGGCGGGTAAACCTCCACGAACCGACCCGCGGTCTGCTCTAAGATGGGCAACTCGTTCTCGTCCAGAGCACGAGTACCCATCCGCGCGGGACCATCTTCCTCCCGCGGGTTCAGGAGCGACTGAAGATCGTTCCCCTCTGAAATCAACAAGCAAGTTAGTAAAAATCGAAGTCAGCAAAATGAAACAAGACGTACCATAAGGGACAGAGTTCGAACCATATTCAAGGACGATCGGAACCTTATCCGCATTCGCCGCCTTCCACACCCGGCTCATCCCCAGCATCACCATCGCCGACTCCGGAAAACGGAAAACCGGGGACTGGACCCGGGATATCTTCGAAAACCATTCCGCCTCCTCGTAGTTGAGGGCGGGAAGGTTCGGAAGCGCCTGGCCATTCTTGAACTTCATGGCGATGGGGACGGCGCGAGCGGATATGAAGAAGAACTCTCTTCTCCATGAGCGAAGACTCCGCTCGGTGGTACAAATCTTTAAACCCTTGATACGGGTTGTAAGAGTATACCACCCCTGGATGCACCTCCAAGTGTAGAAGGTCATCAGACGGTCAACGAGGGGCTCAAGGCCCAGTATCCGGCACACCCACTCAAAGTGCCGGACCTTGGCAATGGCCATGGGGTGCACCTCTGTCAGGTGCACACCGTGCCTCTCCAGGACACGGTACACAAACTTTGTCAACGGAAACCTAAGGTTTCCGTAGACAAAGAATGCAGCATAAACCCCGATCTTGCCACTAGGGGCATCGTACACAGTATGGTGGGGTTCAGGAAACTCAGGCTCGAGAGACTCGAGCATGAACTTCCTGACGATATACTGGTACAGATCGACAGGAAGAGAACACTGGCATTCGCCAGCAGTCTTCTGATCATCAGTATCATGAGAAGACATGGTGGAAAAAAGAAAAAGATTTCAGAGTAATGCTTTACTGAACAGAAAAATTCGCCGGAAATTACGTGAGAAGAAGAAGAAAGGTGAAAGTGTGAATTACAAATAACTCTCCCCCTTTATATAGTAATCGCAATTAATGCGGTGAATTTAATGCGGAGGAGAGAGAAATCAAAGGTGCAATGAAACTATGACACGTGGCAAAAAGCAGGCTGTCAACAGCTGTTGAAAGGACGTGTGCCAGTAATTTCGCGGCCACGCGCCCGAAAAATCACGCCCACGCGCCTGAAAAAGCGACTGGAATGACCATGTTCTGTCACGTCACCATAACTTCCTGCACGTCCTGACACAGTCAGAAGAAACCGTCGCACGACGTTTCAGAGGTTTGGACTGTTCTTATCTTTCCAACTCTTCGAATTTCAAAATTCAAAATTTAAAAAATATTAAAAAGTAAGCGGGAAAATACCCCTTACCCCTTGGCAAACAAGTAACCGTTAGACGGATGCGGGTACAGTGTAAAGGCAAAACCCTTCACATACCTAGCACCCGCAGGAAATTGAAGCCAAGTAAACCTTGGTAAACAAGTAACCGTTAGACGGATGCGGGTACAGTGTAAAGGCAAAACCCTTCACGTACCTAGCACCCGCAGGGAATTGAAGCCAAATATTCCTCGGCAACCAAGTAACTATAAGACAGGCGCGGATACAGTGTAAAGGCAAAACCCTTCACGTACCTAGCACCTACAGGGAATTGACGCTAGGAATACCTTGGAAGTAAAGTAACCGTAAGACGAGCGCTGGTACAGTGTTAAGGCAAAACCCTTCACATACTTAGCGCTCCGCTGGGAATTGAAACCAGGAAGGATCTTCTGGGCAATGCTTGCGGAAACGGAAATAACATCCCCGCATAGCGGGAACGTTGAGAACTACGTTGTTTGAAGCGCCAGGATGGAATTGGTGGTTTTAACATAATTGATCACTATGTTCAAAACTACCAAAACCTCATGGAGAATCCACACAACTGGGACTCAATGCTCCTGACTTGCGAGGAGGTTACAGACCTACCCGCATCATACCCAAAGACCAAGCAGGAAACTCGGGCATTTCTGCAAGTGACAAGGACTTCCCATGGAAAACCTTACAAAACCCTTTTCAAAACCCTTTGCTTAAGTCCAAAAGTTCACCTCACTTTATTAAACACGCATGAGAAGAACATTGGACTGGGGGGACTTGAAGAGGTAGGTCCCAGCAGAGACCAGTTGGTCCCGCAAGACTCACCTTGAACATGGACGTCTGCGCAAAGGCCATCTGCTCCCGCAGGACCCACCATGCTCATAGAATCTTACGCGCAGTACGCAACCTGTACACGCAGGGAAAGCCTCCCAATGGTGAAGTACCCCGCCTGTTCCCGCAGTTGCGGATACAAGCCATCAGGGAAGGCTACCCGCAGACAGCAGGGCTACACGTACAAGACACTAGCTACTTCAGCAGTCACGTGAAGGCATGAGCAAGGCGGGAACAATCCCGCCCAAATGAGCCAGTCTGATTCTGAAAGATCTTTTGTACCATACCTACCAAGGTATGGATAGGACAGACGATCCGACCAGAACAGCCCATGAGCCAATCACAGGGTGACAGCTCACCGACAACAGTGCGAGGAGGAGCACCCTCTAGTACTGTTTGTCACTATTAGCCGCTGCCTACTCACCAACCCTCACTGTGGAGCATGCGCAGCCTACAGTTGGTGGAATAGTATTACTGTTGGCCGTAACCTATTCACCAACCAGCATGGCCTGCGTACAATCCACAGTCAGTGGGACGTGCATAGTCTACAGTTGGTGGAATAGTGCAGCCGACTTTATTACTGTTGGCTGTAACCTACCCACCAACCAGTATGGCCTGTGCGTAATCCACTGTTGGTTGAACAGGAATACTATTCAGCCGGCTGTACCTTCTAGAAAACCTACCTTCGGCTATAAATACTCTAATATCTTGGAATGGTAAGATCATCTACTATCTGGTTGGTGGGTAGGTTACTGTTGGCTGTAACCTACCCACCAACCAGTATGGCCTGTGCGTAATCCACTGTTGGTTGAACAGGAATACTATTCAGCCGGCTGTACCTTCTAGAAAACCTACCTTCGGCTATAAATACTCTAATATCTTGGAATGGTAAGATCATCTACTATCTACCACCGAAGGTTGGTGGAATAGTGCAGCCGACTTTATTACTGTTGGCTGTAACCTACCCACCAACCAGTATGGCCTGTGCGTAATCCACTGTTGGTTGAACAGGAATACTATTCAGCCGGCTGTACCTTCTAGAAAACCTACCTTCGGCTATAAATACTCTAATATCTTGGAATGGTAAGATCATCTACTATCTCGTATAACTTACTTGATAACTGCTCTAATAGTATTCATATACTTTTATATTCAAAGAGCAATATAGACTGATTCTCACGCCGGAGGGTGGTCACAAGGAGGAACCCCCCCCCCCCTTCTCAGTGACGAGCTTACGGTGTCTGTTTTGCAGGTTCCCTGAAGTACAACTTACTCTGCTGGACCTACCTTCGTGGGAAACATTACCTAGCCCCCAGATTACCCATAATCTGCCCGGGGTCACTTAGTGTTTCTTCAGATATACTTATACAAGGAAAATAAGATCAAATCACAATTCAAATCATTAAGTTGTTAGTATAGGCTTTGTTAGTTGTTTAATTTGAGGTTAATCTTTTCACGATCAACGAATAATAGGGGTGAACAACTTAATCACCATAACCGTTAAGCTGAACCATAGCCGACATAGTATGTTTTGGTTTTGGTTAAAGATAATTTCAAAACCGCTATAACTGAACCGACCATTTATTTAATCAACAATATGTTTGGGATTAACTTCCACCAAACATGTTGTTGAATTATACATTTTGATGTTTTTGGTTCAACGTTTGTTATCAAACTAAATTGAAATTTATTGTTGGATTATATAACGTCATTCTCTTTTGGAAAATTGGATTTTAATAATCCCAACTTAGTCCAGTTAGCCGATAATAATCTCAACTTTAAAAGTAGCTGTCACTGGTCCCAAATTTCACACTATTTGTTTTTGATGGACCTCCGTTAAAAAATTTTTAACGATAAGTTTTTTTCAAATTTCATATTAACATTTTAGGGCTTTTGATCGGAATGAGAATATGAATCGACAAATGTAAAACTTTAACTCGAAATGACGCTTTAAACAGTTTGATTTTTGATAATTAAAAGTTTAAACATCATAACTGAAGCATCCTTTAGTCGTTTGGACCACCGTTTGATGGCAAGTTTTAAATCAATCGACTTGTATCCTCATTCCGATCAAAAGCCCTAAAATATCATTTTGAAATTTGGAAAAAACTTAACGTCGTTACGTTTTTTTTAACGGAGGTCCAATGAAAACAAATAGTGTGAAAGTTGGGATCAGTGACAATTATTTTCAAAGTTTGGATTATTATCAGTCAACTGCATTAAGTTTGGATTATTAAAATCCAATTTTCCTTCTTTTTTTAATATTATGGATTATATACTTTGTCAGATTATGTCATGTCGTTTTTATAATTATTGGTACCAAACTTTTAGGCCTAATTACATTGTTTTGGTTACGGTTAACTGACCCATAACCGACTCACTATAACCTACAAAACCTATTAACCAAACCGCCGTAATGAGTCTATTATGGTTATGGTTATCCATTAACTAACACATCGGTTATGGTTATGGGTTTGGCTAAAAATCGCCCCAAACCGACCTATGCACACCTATAATGAATAAAGCCTAGCTACCGGGTTAAACCCAATGGTAGGCCCGGCTCCGAGAAGCCAAAATGTTTTTTGGACCGAACGTGAATTGAGCCTCAAGTAAAATGAGTATTTTGTTGGTTTTACACAATTTAATTTTTAAATGGGCATATATTGTTATGATTTAGGTTGTGTAAAAAACGTTTATATAAAAATTGGCTTGAACATGTTCAAATGAGACTAGATACCACAACCTCTTGGTTGAGAGTAATATCCCTTTGCCACTAAGCCGCCAAACTGGTTGTTATGTAATTGAGTTTAAACATTAAATATACATCTTGTTTTTCATAAAAATACATATAATTTTTTTTAAAAAAAAAATTCAGGCCTAACAAGGTGTCGGGCTGGGGGTTATCGACCACCCAGCCCTCCCTAAAGGCCGGCCTTGCCCAGTGGCAAAAAGTGACATCATACACCCGCGATCACAAACAACGTTGGGTAGCCCAAACCCACCAGCTCCTGTTCCGGGAAAACTGTAACATCCTAAAATATTCTAATATTAAATAAAGGCGGTCGCATTTAGTTATCGTGTGTTAATAGTTAATAAATATTAAATAAAGAAAGATCATAGACTTGGATTAATAATGGTGGATTAAAGGGTAATGGGCCTTAGGTCCATGGGCTTTAGGGGATATAAATACCCCCATAAACCAACCTAAAACCCTAAACTCTCATTTCTTTCCATCCTAATCTCTACACACTCAAAAACACACACACCACCACACCATATACGGCCGAGGGAGAGAGAAAAGCAAGATCCGAGAGTGAACAAACGTTAGTTGTGATTAGATCTTTGTTATTCGAGTCTTATACAAGATCTAGAGTTCCTAAACAAGCTAACCAAGATCAACGAGCACGTAAAGGTATGTCTTTTACCTTAAAGTTTACGTGTTTATAAACGTTTAGCCTTAAAACTTAGAACGAGAATAGATCGGGTGTAAATGAAACGTAAAGTTCTAAACTTGATGATAAAACGAACCTAATGAACCCATAAACCTGTGCGGCTCGATTAAAAGAAAGCCCTAAGATCTAGTTTGGAACGTTTTAGCTTAAAGGTCCAACCTTTATGCGTTTCGGGCCGAATCCTTATTAAACATGACCAAAGGAATGATCGCGGGTTGGTTAAAATCATAACCAAGACTTAAACAATAAAACTGAGATGATTATAGAGGTTTTCGGGATGAGCCGTAGCTGCAACTGAACAACTTCGCCTGCAAGCTTAAGTTCGCTTGCAAGCAAGTTTGCTCACTGATCAACTTCGCTGTTGATCAAGTTCGCTGCTGGATAAGTTCGTTTAAAGGTTAAGTTCGCTGATGTATAAACTTCGCTGGTTAAGTTCGCTAATATACAACTTCGCTGGTTAAGTTCGCTAATATATAACCTCGCTACTGGTCAAGTTCGCTGATGTTAAGTTCGCTACTAGCTAAGTTCGGTAACGAATCAGATAGCAAATCAGACTAAATACGTTATGAAGAATGAGTTAACGAATTGGAAAAATAAATTAAAATCCTAATGAAAAATGTGTTAAGACAGTTAATGGAAATAAAATTTTTCCAAGCTGAACTGGCAGCTCGACCTCAGCCAGGGGCTCTGCCCCTTGGACCCTGCTAGGGGTTGCCGCCCCTTGAACCCCACTGCCAGGGGCGCTGCCCCCGAACCCCCGTTCGCTATGGGTAATAGCTAAGACTAGAAAGATGATATGAGTAGCGATAGTTAATTGATACGTGTAATTATTATACAGTCAGCCGTGCACAACTGAAGAAAGGGATTACCATTAACGGTGAACGTAACCGCATTCAGGTGAGTTTCTAGCCCCATTTCCTTGTTATGTTTTCGGGGCTGTGTGCATACTCGATGTGATAGTTAATACACTTACCTTAACTGGTAAGTGTATGCCCTATGTGGTTTATATGTTATGTATGTATATCTTAAATGTGAACGAAAGCTTGTCGGCATGTGAACGATCTTCGGATATTGCACGTGCTAACAAGGGAGGTATGATTATCATACATGAATATGTATGATAGATATATGTACAATATATGAATATGTATGAATGATTAAAGAAAGTATGTATGTTATGGGTATGTAAAGACAGTATGTACGAAGATGAAGAAAGAGGGACCAGACCCTAATAATATCTGAAATAGAAGGGACCAGACCCTAATAATATATGAGATAGAGAAGTAAAAAGGGAGGTATGATTATCATACATGAATATGTATGATAGATATATGTACAATATATGAATATGTATGAATGATTAAAGAAAGTATGTATGTTATGGGTATGTAAAGACAGTATGTACGAAGATGAAGAAAGAGGGACCAGACCCTAATAATATCTGAAATAGAAGGGACCAGACCCTAATAATATATGAGATAGAGAAGTAAAAAGAGACCAAACCCTAATAATATCTGAGATAGACAAGAAAGGGACCAGACCCTAATAATATCTGAGATACAATGGACAGTAATTATATAGTATGAAAGTAATAAAGTATGACTGTATGTATGAATTTATGTAATGAAAGTAAGTTAGTAAAGTAATTATTATGTATCTTCGGATGCATAATTGAAGTTAAGTGTATGTATTATACGATACGTGATTAACTAGAACTCACTCAGCGTAACTGACTTTTAGTATGCATGCAGGTGAGTAGAATGAGGCAGTTCGCTTGAGGGGACACATGGCATTGAATAAGAGGCTGACATCGGAAGACTTAAGATGTTTAAGTTTAATGTTTTGTTTATTTTGAAAGATGAGTTGTTGTTTTAAGACAAGTTATGGTTTGATTATGAAGTGTTTTATGAAAGTTTTTATATTCCGCGAATGTTTTAATTAACTATGATATTTAGAACTGTGTTTATGAGTAAATCCAACACCAAAGTAGGGCTACCGGTAACGGGGGCCTTACAAAAACCCTCGCGCCCGAAGGCTTACTGCGGTAAACCTGGTTAAGATCAGATTTGAACGTGGCATTGCGGTCTCCGTCCCAAAATCTTCACTTCCCCTCCACTAACAATTGAGGTTAATTCGCATTAGCTAATGTTTATTAATCATAATGGTGGTTTTGTTGTTAATCTAAACCTGTAGAAAAATTGAAAAGGTAAAAGATGTATTTATAACCAAGTACTGCAATGACCTGTAATAATATATATAAACAAAGACATAAAAATCCTATGTGTCGCGATGTGGTTGCTCCCACTTTTTTGGAGTCACCAGATTTGCTTGATTTTCAAAAGAAGGCTTCTCAAGCATTTGACCCGGTTTTGACCCGTTTAAGGTTTAAATTTCGCGGATTATGGGATACACTTAAATGGGTCGGGTCATAACACCTCCTTTCTCCTTTCTCTCTGGTACCGATTCCTCCCTCTCAGCGACCCTCTTTTCCACTGCTTTCTTAATCGAAGACTCCACCACCCATCAACCAAATTCACAAAACCCTAGACCTCAATTTTGGCCAAAAGTACTACTCTCCTCAATTTGGTGATAATCGAAACTATGATACGGATCCAGATTGCTCGATTTTTGAATGGTGAACTCTCTAATTTCTACTCTTTCTCTCCCTCTGTCAAACCCCAATTTTGTGAACTTAATTGTTTATATGTTGGTGAATTGTCATTATTATGATTTTAGGTTTAACTTATCTCAGATCTTATATATGTGATGTTATTTATTAATTTATTAATATTCATTTATAATTTTTTTCATATATGCATTTTAAGTATTAATTTTTGGCGTGCAGGTCAACAAGAGCAATAGAAGCATGATGCTCGAGGTTGATACCCCGGATGTATCTTTAGCTTCCGGAGACAAGTTCCTTACTAGATCGGTCCTCAGGAAAGTTGGTCATATTCAGAAAAGTGATGATGTCGTGTCCATGGATCGCGCCCCTGATGCCACTGCAACCCATCGGTATGTTGGTTTTTTGTTATCATCCGTTGTCATGTTCGTTGGTGTTAAGAATATGAATTTGTTACGTACACTGCTAGAAAACTGACTTTCACCGGTGAGAAAATCGTCAACTGGTGTGTCGTGTCAACAATCATTTACGGATATGTCAAAATCCACAAAGAAAGTAGTTTATGTAAAAGGCGTTGTTATGTCGACGGTCATGAGCAATCACGGTCAAACACTAAAGAAGATATAAAAAAACAGATTTTATAAAACTCATCTTTCTGGTTGTTTGTGATTGTGGACGGATTTTAAAGATTAGATTGATATAAGATTTTGTCTTAGGCATTGTCGATAAGCTAGACACTGTTAGTGATTCGTTGCACGTTATAAGTAATTACACTCGATGGACAGACTTAAATTTCTGATGAGAGTGTATTCACTGTTATGTAGTCATGCAGCAATATAGCTGATACAGATTCAGAAAGTTATGCCTTTTTACATGGTATTGATATGTAAGGTTATATTTAATTCATAAAAAGAAATTAAATATGTTATCTTGGATACATTGTTACATAATAGAATGCTGATAATGCTAAGTAGTTTTATCAATCTTTTACATGCACTTTCTTCTCCAATCCTCCAAAACAGTGGAATCAATGGAAGCAATTTCCTCAGTCTCTTATGTATTTTAGTCTAGATCAAGGGTGTAATTTGTTGCTGTTAGGTTTCAGGGGGTGTTTTTAGGATGGGTCAGGTCGAACACTGTCAAAACTCCAAAGTGCATTCATTATTTACCGGAACCGATTAAGTCACATTTTTAAAAATATTATTATATCTAAGGAATCCATTATTTACCGGAATTGATATGAATCAACATTACGACTCAGAAGGTATGTATTATATGTTTGTTCAGTTTATTGGTTATATTCTGACATTAAACAATGAATCTGAAACAAGCCCTTATCTTGAATCCATTAGTCGTTTGTGATTCCAAAAATAGGGACAATTGAAAACGGTGATCATAACGACCACACTCACCGCCTTCGGATTATGAAGACAATTTGAATCTGTTCATCGACAATTGGTAACGCTTCCGAAAATTTAGGCATCAGTGATGGTATTTAAATATGCTTTAAATTGTTCAGTTGTCGGTTAATTTGGTTTATGTTGGGTTAATATGATTACGTGTTTGCCCCTATCACATAGATTTCAAATCAACATGTTGTCATGTTATGAACAATGCATGCGTTTTTTTTAGCATTGGTGGAGCTGTAGAGGGGTCAGAGTGGGCAAGGTGAAAGATGGTCAAACGGGCTTTATGGAAAAACATGGCCAAACGAGCCATATGCGAAAGATTCAAGATTGTCAAACGGGTTAATTGGTTGGCAAATAGACCCTTTGGCCATTCAGCTGTGCAGGCTTATCTACTAGGAGCGGAGGTAACATATTACCAATGAATCCTAAATAATAATTATGTTACATGTAATGATGAATTTTGAAACAGAACTGTGAAGATGGCCTGAGATTCATGGAGGCCCGCTGTATAACTTCAAGATTTTTATCCTCTTTTCGCTTAGCACTATCTTAACTGGAACCATAACTAAACACTTCGTCATTGAAAAACCATTACCGATTGATTTCGGTTAATTTTGATTCGATTATTCGCTTATTGCATGTTAGTTCACTTCGGTCGGTTAACCGCTAAACCTAAACTTTTGACATATGATAATGTTTTAACTAGGGTCAGTTCAGTTTCCAAACCCATAAACTTAGGTGTAAACTAACTTGGTTTAAGGATCACAAATTTTATGCATTGTATGTATGTATTGTTTTTAACTTCTAATTTGTTCAATTTTTGTAATGCAGATCAAAACAAGAAGTTTAATTCAGATGCTAACAACAAGGTACTTTATTATATTTGATAACATTTTTTGTGCATATTTTGTACTACAAACTCTAATGCAAGTATTTGTGTTGTATTATTGCACGAATTTATGCTGGTAAGTGGTAATTCACCATTCATAATGTTTGTTACACAGGTTTTATAAGCATACAAGGCTAAAGTTTTCTTGCAAAACAAGAGGACAAATTTCTGGATTACCATTAAATCTACGACAAGCATAGCATATATCTGTCATATAATGACGCTTTTATAATGGGAAAATATAAACATAGCAATTGAGACTGAGTTAGTTTCTGAGGAGAATACGTTAAACGGGAATCAAGAACGGGAATTGATCACTTATCGGATTAAAGATGTGGTCATGAAGATTACGTGTGCGGGTGTGGTGGTTGGATTGTTAACTTTGAGTGGATTGAAATTTGTACCGTTCAGAAAAAGGCCCTCGTAAAGAAGTTAGTTAGGGTTTTGCTTCAGATGTCATCAAATCATCAATGTAGGTAGATCTAATATGACATGTAATAGTGTAATCTAAACATATATGATTAATAGCTTTTAATAAATTTGTGCTATGTTTTTCTTTTTGGTGGATATATAAAATTTAACTTACAAAAGTAGAGTCGGCAAGATAGGCGGGCTGTGGTTGGCTTAACGGGTTGAAATAAGTTCAAGTTAAATATTTCATTTTTAGTACGGGCCGGTAGCCTGTAAACCAACCTAGCGAACAAGATCAGAGCATGTTCGTGTTCGTTCGCTTAGTTTTAACTGAACAAATAACCGAACATGAATGATTAAACAAACATACTTTTTTGTTCGTCTTCGTGTATATTCGTTTATTAACAGTGTGAGCGAATTGTTCATAACGAACATAAATGATCACAAACCATTTAAAAATAAATGTGAACAATAATTTGTTGGACATAAAAAGCTACTAAAAATAGACTAGGTTGTAATGGGCCTAAAAAATTTAAATGAATTTATTAACAAAACGTAAACAAACATTTAAAACAAGCGTAAACTAGCGAACATAAATGAACGTGCGAACGATCATAAACGATTTAGATGAAGGAACGAGAACTAAAGTTCACTAACATAAATGAACAAAGTATATATAAAAAAAACACACATGCGGATAGATAGATGCAACAATTATTCAAACAGGGTTGTGTGTTTAGTTTTTTAAATTGACCTTTGGCTCCAATTCCAAATTTCCAATGGTAGTATCTCCACCTAAAATAAGAACCAAAATCTCATAAACCACTATATGCCGCTATAAAATTCATTTTATTCAGGATTTTGATGGTGGTATGGTGAAGGTGAATAGAATTTATGCTAAAAAATTTCAAAATGCATTAAGTATGCAGTTCGATTGTTAATATGTAGCCCAATAGAGTTCATGTTTTCTATCCAGGAGTTGTTTTAAGGTCTTACTCATATTGTATGCATTTTGTCAACTATTAATATGAACGTTCAATTAAATGCTGCAAAGAAGTGTAATCGGTACATGTTATTTGGATGTCAAACTGATGCTAATGATAATAATCATTTTCTTACCCTGGTAACTTTTGATTTCTTCATGTTTGGCTATCATCATTATTTGGCTGCAAATTTATTCTACAGTCATTATTAATTTGATGATCGGTCATTTGGTTTTTCTTTGTTTAGGTATTCTGGCATAATGGAGTTGCTCATATTCTTAAAAGGTCACCTCTTTTGTAGAGAATGTTCAAGGAAAAATGAAGTAAAAGAATCTGGGATCGGTTGTCTTACAACATCAGGTTTATACATTTGTAGCTATCTCATCAAGAGAATATTTATCAAGATTAATACCCAAGTGTTTAAAAGGAAAGAATGAAAAGAAGTTAAATGAAGAATAAGGATTTTATAATTGTTGTTGCTTATCATAAGGACCTGTCAAAATTAATCTTTAAAATGAGTAGCAAAAAATGAGCACTTCAATTAGATGAAGTTTCATGAAAAGAGAAAAATAATATTGTCCTAGCAACTACAACATCAGCCATTCACTACTACAACATAAACCATTCACTGATATTGATATGTATGCATAGCAAGTAGAGAATGACAAGGTGCAACATTTGTTTCATCGATGAGTTTGATATGCAGACAACTGTTACTATGTACTTGCCACACCAAGCATCCACTTTACATTATTCTTACTTTAGCAACAACTCGGTTTTCCATCATATATTAACGACATGATGGAAACTTAGGTTTAAATTTGGCGCTTTTTATTATATATTGAATTTTAGCTTTAGAAATTGTATATGAACATGGTCTACCACATTGAATCAAAAGGATCATCAAAAAACTATACTTAAACTCCAACCCAACAACAACAAACACGTGCAAAAATTATGAAAACCCGCTATTTGAACTTAATAAAATAATTATAATTCTAGACAAAATGAAATGAAACCACACAAGACTAAAAAAAGCAACAAACATTAAACATGTTAAAAGTATTACATACTATATAATTCTTAGATTATAACAATGCCCATACAAACATAGAAGAACTAATTAAAGGAACTCAACTTCAACTATAAACATAACATAATTTAATTATTGATTCATGTAACCTTTTATTTTAATATCTAAACCCATCGTACAAGAATATTATATATTCATAATAATATATAAAGATAAATAAAAGTAACCCGCGTGACACGCGGGCTAAAAGCTAGTTATCAATAAACGTTAAATCATTTAAGATTTTAAGGGATGTTTGTTTTGTTGCATTTAACTTGAATTCAGTAATATTAAATTTGAAAATTAAATAAAACATGTTTAGTGTGACTATGCCAAATTTGTTGGAATTAGATTATCAATTTCAAATATAAAATGTTTAGAGGATTCTCAACTTGTTCTCCATCACTATCTCTATAATTACACTAAAAACACTGCATTTCTCTCTTCTTTTCAGTTAAATAATATTTTTTATACATTTATCATTACAGTTTTCTCTCACCTCTACTCACAACCAATCCAACAAATATTAAAAAATAAATAGGGGAAAGTGGAAACAATGTTTCCTCAAATGTTTCCCCAAATTTATAAAAAATCATTACATTTCTCTCTCTACCATATAATTTACACTCACAATCATTCACAACCTCACCCTATAATTTGCAAACTTACCACACATAATTATAGGGGATGAGATGAGAATGCTCTTAGTTGAAGAATCAATAGAACTAAAACACATGAATTAGTTTTCTGGGTGATGATCGAGCTTTATGGTTGCAGGTTCGAAACTTGACTCAATTGGGTTTTTGACAGTGATGAGTTTCATCCTTGACGATGTTCGTGGGAGAGTCAGCCATAGAGCATCCAAATCATTATGAACAGTTAAAATCCTGTCTCAATAACACGCACTCAGTATAGTAGTTACAAGGGCGGTAAAAAAATAAAAGAAATTGAATATTTATATAAAATTATCCAACATTCGTTCCACATTTTAAGGTAAAATATTCAATTTCCTTTACCACTATTTTCTTGATCAAATTTACTACAAAGTCCCATATTTCTGGATTCCAGATTTTGACAAACTTTAATTCTAAAAGTTTGAAATTTAAGTTCTTTGTATCAAACTTCAGTTTCTCTAAAGAGTTTCCCAAACCAAATTTAGATGAATTTGAAGTGTGATTTGACAAAGTTAATTTTAGAAATATAGAGTTTTTCAATAAATTTTGTAATTATTTTTACTTGATGTGAGATAAGTTTAGGTAAAAAGTTGATTGGACAAGCTTTTTAACGAGCCCATAAACTTGCTCGTATAATGATTTGGGCTTTACATGGCTCTTATGGGCACTTCTATCTAGATAGAGGTGCACAAATCGGGTTTTTCAAATATCCAGGTTCTGGTATGGAACCGGGTATAAAGAAATCGGGTATTGGTACAAACCGGTTCGGGTTTGGGTCCGGGCATTGCCTCTAAAAACAATACCTTATGCATCGGGTTCAGGTCGGATATAGAACCGGGTATTTTAATACCCTATTTTCGGGTATTGAAAAAATCCTATTTGTTGGTTATTTCAGGCTTATTTCCGGGTATTTTTCGGGTATATATTGGATTTTTTTAAAAGTTTGCACTTTTCAGGGTTATTTTTCGGGTATTTTTAAGGTATTTTGCGGGTATACATCGGGTATTTAAATACCCGATTTCGGGAATTGGAAAAACCCGGTTCCGGGTATAGAACCGGTTCGGGTTTTCGGGTATTACCGGGTAGAGATCGGGTCCGGTTCGGGTTCGGGTTTTCGTACCAAAATGCATACCCTATCTGTACCCTACGGGTAGGGTCTGTACGGGTTCGGGTATTAAAAAAACTGGTTCCGGGTTTTTATTTCGGGTCCGGTTCCGGGTTCGGGTTTTTTGTGCACCTCTACTTCTAGATAGCTTTTTAACGAGCCCGCACTCTTCAAAATTTAGAGAGTTTTGTTGGCCCACTGATCAAACTATAATTAGTTAATACTATAAATGATAAACTAATATTTATATGACTAAAATTAACGTTAGTTTTCCAAATATAATAATATTAAATAGTTGCAAGCGTTCAAGCTTTAAACATGTTTAACTAACTGTTAACATAAATATAACCTAAGTTTAACTTGAATTAGAAACAAATTTAGAAACATGTATAGGTGTAACCAATTTATGATATTTATTAAGAAGAAAATCAAAACACACTACTTTGTTCTAAACATATATTCCCTCCGTCCCATTATAAGTGTCTTAGTTTGATTTTTCAAGTCTTTCTTGTTTAACTTTAACCGACAATATTTTTGTTTGTGTTAAATGTATATGAATGATAAACAAAAATATATGAATGGATTGGGTTTTAAATGTATTTTACATTGATATAATTTTCATCAAGTATTATATGACACGAACAAAAATATATACGGTCAAGGTTGCAAAAGAAAGACTTAAAAAGTCAAACTAGGACACTTATAATAGGACGGAGGGAGCACTTATTATTCCTAAACCATGGTTGTTACTCGTTTATCCATCAATTATCGGATTATACACTTTGACGGCTCATTGTTGCAACTATCCCTTTTCGTTTACTCGAAGATCGGTCTTGATGAGGATTCGAAACCACACTTGATTGATTCAAGGTGGTTCTCGTTTTCTGGACCATCAAAGATTGGTTTGACGAGGTATCAAAACTGCACCTGGTGAGCTAGGGTGGTTACATCTTCCTGGAAAATCGAAGATCGACTTTGAGGTGGTTCCATAGTTCCGGGCTACATAATATAACACTACAGGAATTACCATTATATAAAATTGCATGCAATGATCTAAAATTCATTGTTAAATTTTGCATGATCTCAGGGTATGAGAGTTTTCTAATAACAGATTCTCACAAATACTAAAAACATGCATAAGAATGTATTAACTAATTATAACCTTACGAGTAAAAAACTAGCCAGTTTGGAAGCGTAATTGGAGCAATGAGGGTGTGATCCGATACATCACTCGGGTTTAAACTCCAAGGTGTAAGGAACCAATTTTGAACTTCTAAGAACAACAATAGTCGTTGTGGTAAGTTGTTTCTCGCATGATCATTAGTACTTTGTCCAACTTTGTTCCTTGAATCCATAGCTTCGACACTACAAGTACTTTAAGGTTATAATGAAAGCCTAACATGGATTTTTAATATTTGCATGTGAATATTAGGGTTTATGTATAAAATGATAATGTTTGTATTTGTAGTTGAATATGTTTTGTACGTAAAAACCAAAAATGAAAATCTACAAGTTCAACTACAAATACAAGCATTATCATTCTATAAATAAACCCTAATTATTCACATGGAAAATGGAAGTCCAAGCGTTATCATTCAACTACAAAACATAGAATGATAATGTTTTGTACGTAAAATCAATGATAATAAAGGCCTTAATTATCCGAATAACACGGTTCATTAAATTCTTATAAATTATATAATATTTATAACCAAAAATGGAAATCTACAAGTTCTGCTTAGTTTTCGCAAAACGAAACCTGCATTGAATGTTTAGGTTATTTCAGGTCATTTTTTTGACTTTATGCACACCACTACTAACACCACCATCTACCCCGCCACAGCTTTTGCTACAACCACCGTCATGGTGGACAATGACACCTAAATCATCACTCCCCTTACCACATCGCAATCTTTGCCTTTTTCCGGAATCTAGCTTCTATGTATAAAGAAATTCGAACTCAACTTTTATTAATTCAAAATTCAATTCCTTTAAAAATTACTCTCTCACTCAAATATTCTTTTACTAACATTGTTTCACATCAAAACAGTAACTTGTCTTTTAACAATAGCTACAACATAAGCATACTTGTCTTCAACACACTCTAGAATTGAAACAAGAATACTGTAAAGATATACAAAAGAAGCATAAATCCAGTACTTAAAACCTATGTTTCACACACTAACACATCATCTGTTTTTTGTTTCTTAAAAAGTTGCAAATAAGTTGTAAATTAAACTCCCACACCTCAAATACCACGGTGTTGTCACAATTAAACTAAACTTTTAAGAACCGCAACATGCAGATTTCTGTGCAGCTTGACCATTACCAGCTGCCCCATCTGCTTGATTAATCTTAATTGTTGCTGGCTGCAAATCATACAAACCAAATATAACTTACATATACATATCCATAGGGCCAGGTTCTTTTGAGAACCAAGTCCAGTTCTTTTGGAAGAGCATCTATACACTTTTAGGAGTATAACGGTAACTTTTGTCGATTTCTTCTAACATTCCAAAATTTTAAAATATAAATTTTTTTTGGTTGTTTTCAAAGTTCTCACGACTTATTAAGAGTTCTCAAAATATCTTAACCCCATACATATACATATTATGTTCAGAGTTTAATAATATATTGGACTTGTATTTACCTCAGCCTTAGTGTCGGTATCTGAAAGCCTCTGCTTGATATCCTTCGCGATTGAAATGAAAACTTCTTCCACGTTCAGATTAGTTTTTGCACTCTACACAAGATGTTATCACATTATTATTTATTGTTTATTACCTAAAAAGAAAAATAAAATCATTGGCAATGTACATACGGTTTCAAAGAATTTAATGCCATATTCATCAGCAAGTGCTTGTCCCTTAGCAGTAGGTACCGCCTATCAACAAAAGATTGTCACGCGTCTAATTTTCCGATTCCAAAAGAATACATGACATCATCAAATATTAAATAAAATAAATAAAAATTAAAAATACCCTTTTGCTTTCATCCATATCCGCTTTGTTTCCGATCAAAATCTTGTTAACATTATCGGAAGCGTGTTGTTCGATGTTCCGTATCCAGTTTCTTATGTCTGAAAATTCAAAACTTTAAATTCTTATAGTGATAATAAAGTTTTTAAATATTTTTAAAAGTTACTTAAAAAAATAGTGGAGGGAAGAAAACCTTACTATTGAAAGATGACTCATCTGTAACATCATACACCAACAAAATACCCATGGCTCCTCTGTAATAAGCTGATGTTTTCAAAAAGTATGTGTAAATTATATAAAATCAAAACAACTTTCATCAATATGTTTTATAAGTTGAAACACAAAACAAATAACTATTTTCATGAATAGACTTCTTTTGTGTCTTTAGTCTTTGGATCTAACCCTCACAGAGGTTGAAAGAGATAGCCTTGTGAACAAAACGACCAGAGCACGTTCGTGTACGTTTATTTAACTGTAGCCTGACAAACGACCGGACATGAACAGTTAAATCCCAGTGTTTTCTTGCTCGTGTCCGTTTACGTCGTAAAGAAAATGAATCCTTTTCATCATCATCATCATCATCATCATCATCGTACTCAGTATATCCCACCAATAGCAAAGCTATGGTAGGGTCTGAGGAGGGTAAGATGTAGACATCCTTACCTCTACCCCATGGGGATAGAGAGGCTGCTTCCGGTGAGACCCCCGGCTCGATAGTAGTTTTGCATCAAGCCTTGGACATAAGGCACATGGCACTCAATCATCGGGACACCGGCTGATCGGTGCATGTACCCTTGTCTTTCGGCTATCAACGCCACTACATGATGCCTGATTAACCGTCCGTCACTTTTAACGTTATTTTCACAAAATTAGTAAAATAACGTCAAAATTAGTGCAATTTTACTTTTGCCCACCCGAGGGTTCACACATATATACATTATATGCGCGCACCGCAAGCAGGGCACTTATGTTCGTTTATGTTCACAAAATGAACAAACGGTTCAATAACGTAAACGAACGAACATAACTGAATTAAAACCAATTGAAGTTAAGCGTTGAACAACAATGTGTTGGTCCTAAGGAGTTAATTAAACCAGATTAAACTGTAATAGACCTGAAATTTAAATGAATATATTAACAAAAATAAACGAACGAATCTTAAATAATCGTAAACTCACGAACATAAATGAACGTAAACGACCGAACATATATGAACATTCATGAACATAAATGAATGAACAAGACATAAATTTATGTTCATTTAACTAAATCAACAAAAAGAAGTTTGTTAATGTTTGTTCGTTTACTAAATAAACGAACTTCCCGCGGAACGGTCCACGAATAGTTCACTGAACGTTTGATTCGTTTACAGTTAGGTCTACCTATAGATACTATAATCCAACAGAGTTGGCAATTTCAACCTGTTTACTTGTAAAACAGGGGTTGATTCAAGTTAAGCTTTATCTCTTACACGCAAAATATAACTATCTTAAAACAAAAAAGTTGAAAACTGTTCGAAGTGTAATTAGTGCATATGCCCCGTAAATCAAATTATTATTTATTACTCATATAATATAACTTTTGTAATTATATGGTCAATTGTTGAATATAACTATGGACTTCCTTTGAAATTACACGCAAATCCTTAAACTTCATTTTGAAAAGTTAAAGACTTCTACTTTTAAAAAACATTATAAAATGTGCCTTATATAGGTATATAAACTTCAGGGACACGTTCATATAACAAAGGACCTTGACATTAACTTTTAAAAAGTTAAAACGAGTTAATCATGCAAAAACACCTTATTGTTATAACTTAACACAAAATCCATGGATTTATTATTAAGAGATTTAATCATGCAAAAAAAAGGTCCGTGGACTAAACTGCAAATTCAATAGAAGTACTTTAGACATGTTTTAGGCTTGTTTGGGACTACTTTAGGTTGTTATAGGTTGATTATGGACTAAAGGTTAATGTAATCGAATTTGTTGAAGCATTAATACTTGGTTCGGATTTTTTTATCAAAATGTTTTTTAAATAGACACCTCTATGTGGTTACAAAAATATTTTGTTGTTACAAGCCTTTTTAAAGAATTATACAAAATAAAAAAACCACATCTAAATAAATGTTAATTAAATAGACGGTATACGAAATAAAAAAAATTATTTATTTCACTTCAAGCTAAACAAACTAATAAAAAACTAAAATCTAGTGTAAAATAAATAACCAATATTGACTAGTGGATTAATGAATAGTTCACCCTTGACTCCCGTGTCCATGCAATGCAAGTCGCCAAGTCAAGAGTAAACTTTTTCATTAAACCAATACTCAGTAGTGGTTATTCATTTTATACTAATTTTAGGTTTGTATTTATTTAATTAGTTTGCGATAAAATAAAGTATTTTTATTACGTTTATTGACTATTTAATAATCATTTTACTTAGGTTTGGGTTCGTTACGTTATATATTTCTTTAAGAACGTTTATAACCACGCAACATTTTTGAACCACATAAAGGTGCCGACTTAAAAAATATTTTGATAAAAAAAAATCCAAACCAAATATTAAAGCCCAGCAAATTTGATTACACTAACCCTAAACAAGCCTAGAACATAGCTTAGACTAGCCTAAAACATGTCTAAAATCACAAAATATGATACTTTTATATTGTGCACCTCGCTTAAAAAAGGCCTCGCCTTTAGAGCGCAATGCGTCATGGGGGGGGGGGGGGATGTACAAGCCGGACCGTCGGCCAAGGCCCGTAATTTTCACGAGCCAAAACTTTATATATATATATATATATATATATATATATATATATATATAATCCTCATAATATATGATCGATCTTGATCATCTTATAATTATTGGGCCCAAAACTTTTTCTTATCCATAATCCATTTAATGAATTTTAAGTTCCTACTTTCTAGGCCTTAAAATTAAAAACTTCAAAAAAAACGAAATAGCGGCCGATAGAAAATTTTCCTTGGCTCCTTCTTTGTGAATGCCTAACAGAACCTAAATAGTGAGCAACCTAGCCGACCATCACCGCTGGTCCGTCGTTGACCACCAGGCTCAGTGCCGTCGACCAAGCCGGCCACCAAGGACCAAGGTATGTTTGTTTTTACAATATCACCAATAACCCTATAACAATTTATAATTGTTAATTTAGCATTATATTGTATTTGATTTTTAGCAATCAATTAATCAATTAAACTAGATGACTTTAATACAATGTTCTTGCTATGTTTATTGTTATAGCGTTAATCGCTGTTTAAAAAAATTAGCTTATATATTTCGTTACTCTTTAGGGCCTACTGGGCTTTTTACTTCAGCTCAGCCGAGGTATTTAAATCCTCAGAGAGGGCCCTGATTGCGCCTTTGATAACTACCTATACATATACCGATACTTATTATTTGTTTTGACCTGAAACCGTTTTGGCCCATAATCTAACCCGTATGAGCTGTCAATTTTGCCAGCTATATAAACCAGTAATCACTTTAGGCAACTGATACGCCAACAAAAAGAGATAAAACATACCAGTTGTAATTGTCCTGAACCGTTCTTGACCAGCTGTATCCCAAATTTGTAGTTTGATACGCTTGCCATCAAGCTCAATGGTTCTTATCTTAAAATCAATACTGTAATTCCCAATTATAGCATTCAAGGTATACAAATTAACAATCACAAATATGTAAATCAGCATCTAAGGTAGTAAAACTATGAGATTAACTCACCCAATGGTAGTGATGAAACTAGTAGTGAAAGAACCGTCTGAAAAACGCAAAAGTAGGCAACTCTTTCCCACACCTAGAATGAAAACAAAATTCAACAAGTTATAATTCAGTAAAAAAAAAAAAAACAGTCCACATTCACAATAATAATATCAAGAGATACAAATGTACTTGATGTTCTCGGTTAACCAAATCAAATAAAACATTCGGTTAGGTCATAGGTGTTCATAAATTGTTATAACTTAAAGAACATGAACAAGGAATTTCATTTGGTTAGTTTATAGCCCTATATCATGTTATCAACCTAAATCCGTAACAAAACAACGTTTGGAATCCCTGGTAACTTGTTTTCACACTTCCAGACATTGAAAATTAGTTTTAACGAGATACGCCGGACATATTAATCAGCATGCCTGAGGCATTAACAAGCGTCGATCGCGTTACCAGTGCCAGACATTGAAAACTAGTGTTAACGACATACACCGGACACGTTAACCGGCGTCAAACGCGTTGCCGATGCAAGAAGAGTGACTGGTGCCGGACGCATAATCAACGACATACAGTAACAAACCTACAGATTAAGCTAGCACAGGATTCATCATTCACGACTAATAACACTAAATTACCCTAGATCCACACCAAAATCACCGTTCAAATCCCTTGTTTTCTCACTTACAGATATTCGCAGTTACTGCTAATCCTCAAAAATCTACAAATTAATCATTTCAAACGAGTTTGAACCATTATTACGATGCATTTTAAAACTACTTACCACATTCACCGATCAACAACATAGGTCGGACGCATAACCAACGCCAGACACCTAATAAACTACATACAGTAATAAACATACAAATGAAGCTAACAACAGATTCGTGCCTTCGAAATCCCTAATTCCTAATTTTCTCACTTACAGACATTTAAAACCAGTATTAACATATTAATCCTAAGCTATAACTCAATGAATTTAAAAATACTGAATATGAAACAAGCTGGATCTGCATTACGATGCATAATTAATTAAAACAAGTAGTACTATTATATTATTACTTACCGCTATCGCCTATCAACAGTAGCTTAATGAGGTAATCATAATCTGCTCGAGCCCTAGCCGGTGGAGCAGCCATTGATTAATCAAAACAAATAGCCCTAAAAACAAATCAAACCTCTAGATCACATGTATGCAATTGATATTATTATTATTATTATTATTAACAATAAAAGGAATAATAATAATAATAATAATAATAATAATATGCACCGTGCGATGATGATGCGCTAAGATGCGCCACCTCCTTCTGTGTTGCCGGTTTTTAGGTGGTGGCTTTGTGTTTGCTAATGTGCGCCGGTTACTGATGGCGCAGGTTAGTGGGAGTAGACGAATGAATGAATGAATGAATGAATGAAGAGGTTGTGAAAGATGATCAACTGGTGTGGCTGGCTGACCATGGTAACAACGCTGTGCCAGCGATGTACGTACGTAGCTCTAAAAATAAATTAAGGAAAAAAAGAGTAAAGCGTGGTTTTTCTTCATGTCTTTTGTTTAAATTTGTAATTTAATCTAAAAAGACTAAACTTTGTTATTTCCATTTCTAGAATTTCATTTTTGTTGAAACTTTTGTCCATCTCGTTAATATATTTTGGACTGAAATAGCGGAGGCGCAAATTGCAAGAAAAAGAAAACTCTTAAAACGGAAAAAACAAACTAACCTTTTGACTGAAATAGTAAATTTGAATAATCCATAAAGATAGAAAAATGTGGTTTACTCTTTTGAGTTCAAACTATATAAGGAAAAAAAATAAACAAACCTTGTTGCTGACCTTCAATGACTGATTGTTTGTTTTTTGTTTTTTGTTTTTTTCTAATTAAGAAAATGAAATAAACATGTACATTTCAAAGTTCCCATACAGTGTTGGTCAGAATTAAGAAAATGTTAATAAGTACTTAAGTAGATCGGCTATATAGACGTTTTCTAATCCATCCAAGAATGACTATCAAAATTAAGGTGTGATGTGTTTAACGAAAAACCTCTCTTTAATAAAAATTTCAAGGTTTGATGTAAGCTTTCGAAATATATATTTTATATAAAGGGAAGTTCACGATTCACGAATATTGAATTAATTATTCATAATGCATGATGCATCCATGATTTCACACCGGTTCCGAGTTATTTAAAATTCAAAATCAACGGTTTTCTTTTTTACAAGTCAAAAGGTTTGATGGTTTTGGTTCATATTTAAACACACTGTCATTTTTAAGCATAGTGTGGAAAGTGTTTTAAATTTCAAAATTGGGATCGTGTCTTTTTATTTTACGATGATATTTCTTTATACAACTAAAATTGCATGATAGATGACAAGAAATTAAAATATGTCACCTGAAGACTATAACCAATAAAGTAAGTAGACAACAACATAAGCCGTGTATGTCTCGACACCATATGTTTTAGTTTATAAATGTCGCACTCAAACCCGGATAAAGAAAACAATGACATTCGATAAAGGTTGAATTTTTAGTTCGTTGTGAGCCTCGGAAAGGTTGAGTCGACTTCTTTTTAGCTACCCTCATCATTATCATAAAAAGGGAAGTACTTAAGATGATCCAAATCACAGATTGTTTTCTTTTAGTTTTAGTTAATCATTAATATTTTAGTGGGTAAATTTTTAGCTAGAAACCAAAGTAATACCATATGTTTGTTTTTTAAAAAAATCTATCTTATAAAAGATCTTTAATGAAACAATTATTTATATTCCAACTTTTTTTTGAACGGCCAACTAAGTAACGCCGGGTACTCCGTACGCGGCACCCATTGGCTAAAGGTAGCCCGAGCCGGCCACTAGTTCGGACGGACGGAGCCCCTAGCGGCCCACCTATTGAGGGATTCACCGGATAAAACCCGACCCCCACGCCCGCCAAGCGGCACGATAGCGAGGAGCCGGTAAAACCGGGTGAGATCAGGGCTCGAACCCTAGCAAGTCAGGGTTATCCCTCATATCTCCCATATAAATTGGTGATAGTGAGGTTTAAACCCCCTACCTCTCACTAGTAAAGTGAGTGCTCTACCATTGAGCCACATCCAATTTATTTATATTCCAACTTAAACGTCACCTTAAATAATATCCCGAATTATGCAGTGTAACTTTCATCTTTAGTATTGGTAGATAAAGATGAAGTTATTTAAACATCTTAAAACAAGAACCAATAATTTCAATGGTTTCTTGTATAGTATAACTTTAATGATCAACCCCTTCAATTTCTATACAAAGTGCTTCTGGTGTTCATTTGGTCTGAAAAGGTTCAGAGTTGAGTTATAAAAATGTATTTGATTCTATTCTATCAATATGTTGGTTGATTTTTTCTTACTAATTGAATTTATGTTCATTGATAAGTCTACGAAAATGTATGATAAATTTTTTACCACTTGAAAATTTGTGGAGTTTAAAGCATCAAGTTTTAGTTGATGTGTTCTTGATTTTCCACTTCTATATATTGCTTCTCCATCATGAACTTCGCCTACACATTTTCATTCAGTTTAAATGATGTTGATTGATCCCACAACACCCTCTATCATGATAATACAATCTATCGTTTTTATAACAGCGTAACACAAGCCCGACGTATGGCTGCAAGTCTCTAACATCTATATATGGCTCCAAGTCTCCAACATCTATTTTCTAATTCAGATTCATACATCCTAATTAAACTGGTTAAATACATCTATTCACTACCTTAATTAGCCAAGTTATTCAGGGATTTTAAGTTTTCGTCAGATTCCGGGATTTTTGGTTTTTTATCAGCTTCGAATCTATAATCAAAATAAATAAAGGTCATAACTTAATGCAATCACAAACTCTATATTAAAAACCATGTGGCTTAAATAAATAAAAAAGGAGATATGATAAGTCATAAAATGACACATACAAAACCATCCATTAACAAAATTCAATCTCAAAACACAAAAATCTTTCGCTTTTGATTCTTAGCCAAAATGGCATGTACCTAAGACAATCATCATGTTCTTTTCAATAAAAGAAACCAAGAACTTTACCGCCCACGTTCTTCCTCCTGGCTTCCTCGTGATCCATGATTCCAGCCGATGTTGTCAGCACAATGTGTCCAAACTGCACGTTGCATTATGCGTTGAGCTAACACATTTACATATATTCTACAAATTGGGATTATGATCATACATAACCAACTTTAATTAGGGTGCCACATGAAGACATGAGTTGTTTTTTAAGATCAAGCTCAACAAAGGACCGAGCCATTCATTATTTATTATTTAATTTTTATATATACTTTAAAATTGTAACATTTTAAAAGTAATTGCAAATTTGTATATATAGCATAATATATATTACTTGGTTATTGTTATCATAATTTTATATATAAACACATTAAACAAAAATGTATTGAATAAAATAAAAAAAATAAATAACTCATAGCCTGGTTTAGGTGCACAAGCCAGCTCAACAAGTGAAACCCATGCTTGCTCATTAAACAAACTTAATTTTAAGCTAAAGCTTTTTGCAAGGTGATCTCAGGTAACATGCCAGCGACGTGGCTCGTTTACACCCCTGGTTATAATGCATTGTTTTCATAACAGAATCAACTTACAAGTTCACTGGTCAGACCGAATAACTTTTCTTTAGATTTTATGGGTAACTTTGACACAATTACGCAGTTGCTCCCTAACTTCTAAAAGATGAATACCCAATTACCCATACATGTGACTTTCAGTAAACGTCAGAGACTAGCTGCGTAATTGTGTCATAATTTTGAAAGGTAATTATGTTAGTTTGTTTTCCAAATATATGCATGTATGAACTGCTCGGTTATAACTGGTGAATAGTTGAACCGGTTTATAGAGTGGGATCAAATCAAATTTGAATTTATAACGACAAAAAGCTCAAAAAGTATAGATTCAGTCGATTAGAATCAGCCTCGTTTTAGAAAAATTATAGGGTAGAAATTATAAAGTTTTTAATCAGACGCGATAATAAATCAATAAGTCCACTGGTTCGACGGCCGGTCTAGTTATAAGAACATAGCTTATCTTTATACAAACACTAAAAGATTGATTAGTTAACTAACTTAACAAATCAATATGATAATTAGGTCCAAAATAAAACTAACCTGTCTTGATGGCAAAAGTCTAGCAGTCCATGGCTCAATTTCCTTAACACCAACGTCAAATCGAGGACTAATAACCCCACATTTGTTTAATCTTCCATTCAATTCCACCACAATCTTACCGGATCTGTGGTCATCAACAAACTCAAATTCACCAATGTAACCTGCATAACAAAATTGAAATAAACACTAATTCCATCATTTTTCAAATTATTTTGTGAAATTGATAAAAAAAATCATATCAAAATCAGACAAAGAAGCAAACCATGTTTTTGCATGACCATAAGAAACTTGATGATAACTTTTGAAGAAGGTCTAATCATGACCTGTCACTTGCCACGTTTCTCGGCATTGTACATGCTCTTAAGAGCATCGTTAAGAACACTAACTCTCACCATCCTTGCAAATTCAAGTTGCTGCAAGAACACACAGCTTGGGTTATAGACATACAGTATTAAAGATGAAATTTTACCAGAAAGAACAATCAAACATTAATTGATTCAACAAACTATAAAATTTCAAGAAGAATATTGATATACAACAATATTAAATTCAAGCTCACAGTATACAAAAAGCTACACATAAAAGATGAACAAGAATCCCATTACATGAAAAACTAAAACATGCACAGATGAGCAACAATAAACAAGTGATCCGAGAATTAACAGATAATACAACTTTTGAAAACCTAAAAATTTTATCATTCAAAATTCAAACAGCAGCTTGATTGTATAACTTGCATGTTTCAAATCTCGCACAAACAAACTCACAAACACTAATGTATATAACTACTCGAGATCCGATTGACAAAAGACTCAAAACAAGCCAAGCCTTATTGAGCCCCTGCTCGAGCCTTGTAATGTAGATCATTTAGGCTCGTCAAGGCTCAACAGTTGTGTATTAATTTTAGCTCTTTTGGACTCCTTTGTATTAATTTCACTCAAGCTTAGGCTCGCTTATGGTTTCTCAAAAAATATAATAAAATCATTTAAAATGTCAACAGAATAATTATATATAAAACACAACTGAGCCCGAGCCTCAAATAATACTCGTTTAGTTATCGAGCCTTGAACGAGAAGACTAGGCTAAACTCAAGCTTAGACTCATTTAAGGTTTCTCAAAATATGTAAAAACAATTCAAAATGTTAATAAATTAATTAATAATTAACACACTAGTCGAGCTCAAGCTTTTAGAAAAAGAGCTCGAAACGAATATCCAGATAATTAGCAGCTAATTTACCAAAAGTTATAAACAATTCAATAGCCGTAAACTGTAAGATGATGCATTAGATACAGATACTAAAAAACAAACTAACCGTACGAAACTAGTTAATTAGATATTATCACATTACTGAAATCAAATCACGTGCAAATTAGACAAAATGAAGCGAACAAATAAGAGGTTTATAAATTACAGGTCGTTGAGCTAATAATAAACCAACCTAGAAGCTGGAATTCAGATTGAATTTGAGTATTTGACGATGAGTTAGGGTTTACCTCGAACTGAAGAAGATGATTGATTACAAAGAGTGAGCGGTGAGAATTAGGGTTTGGGCTTTTAAAAAGTATTTTGATAATAGCCCATATGGTTGGTTGGTGGGCTTTATTATGTTATGGAAAGCCCATTAACTTTTGGTTTATGAGACAGAATCAGGTTCGGGTTGGGTCAACAAAGAATCTGTTCTGACCAAATTGGATCGGTTGGCACCGGTTTTGTATTGAAAGGATCCTATTTGGTTGGTTCGAAACCAGGTTTTAACCGGTTCACGTTGGGTTTTAGCGGGTCAAGAATAGTTTTGATGTATAAGTTGGCAATCAGATTTCGACTCTACTTTATTCCGAGTTGGTACTTGCCAACAGGCCCAACCCAACACGGTATCAATACGGTTTTCTTTTTTATGCATCTCTACCTCTAGTTCCAACTAAATACATGAAGTTTAATTTCATGTTTGAGTTTCATTTATGGTTTGGAAAACATAATTTTGAACTGAGCCTAACTGGCTTGTGTAATTTTAAGTTAAAATTAAAGTCGACTCAACTTGAAATCAGTTCGTGAACAATCGTAATTATGAGTTCAAAATGTAAGATATAGTCTTTAAACTTGTTATAATTGTCGTGTTCTTTATATTCCATTTCCAACGAATTTGTTTGTATCATTCGTGTGTTAGTCTTCCATTGCACCACTTCATTCCTTATAATATTCAACCCCAAAAGTGGCATATACAACATGCGACGAGGGTTCACGTATTATATAACATTTTAATGGTGTACATGATAAACCCCTCATGCTAACTATTCGAAATAAAACCCCTAGACCATATCGCAGATTATAAACATTTATCATCAAAAAAGAATATGTAATATTTCATATTCTAGTTTCATCTTAATCAAATCTCGATTTTCATTTGTCGATTATGTTGGAAACCAACAATTACATGCTTTCTATTTCCAGTTTATATTTTGTAATAATAAAACATCGGATATAGTGGTCATCCATTTCACAACTAAGCAATGACTTTCCCATAAGATTATTGATAACTTTTGAAGATAAAAGTATGCTCTCATGTAGGGATCTTACCACATGTTGTCATGAGATGTGATAATTAGTGACCATCCATCATCATGAATGAATTATAATAAACTAATAATAAAATGCTCTTTTTCCTTTTTAATAATTTAAATTGACCTTTTCAAAAGACATTTTTTTATGACATGTAGGCTCAAGTTAGATGTACCATAATGCTTTGTTGAAAAGTGGAGGTAAGGTAGAAGTTATATTACTTATCGTTTACGTATAGTAGTCCCATTTTATTAAATTATCTTAGGTTATACTTACTGGGCAGCAATTCCAGGCGAGAAAAGACGATAAAGAGAACTGAAATTATCAAAACGAAAACTGCCCACATCAAAGTTCAAACCAACGTCAAACTCCCTCAACATCTTAAACAACAAAGCTTTAACCCAACACGCAAAGACAAATGCTTGTTAAACCTTCAGATCCATATAAATATATAGTAAACCCAAGAAAACGAACACAATTTTCACAACTGCACTTTTCGCAACTCAAGAATCATCCATTTTCTCATGGCGGTCAAACATTCATACATCATCACATCATTTTTGTTTTTAACTTCTAAAGATATACATACATAACGCTTGAGTCTGATAATAATTATAATACTTTAAATATGGTATTTTATGGTCAAACATGTATCACAATTTAAACATCAAAATCATAAATAAAAGTAACAAACATTAGAATTACAATGAGTCAAGCTCTAAGTCTATACACAAGTCTAATAAGCTTATATACACAACCTTCTTTTAAAAGACATATTTGTAATAATCCATAATATAATGGTTCAACCAAAACTAATAAAAACTCAATTTGATATTATTATTATTATTATTATTTTAATAAATGATTATTAAGCTGGTGATAGAGTGATAAAGAAGAAACTTGTTGTTCCATGTGGCCCATGTTCGATATTCCTTATCCTGTCATTTTGTTTCGGTAACACCGGGTGAATATGGGAGCCCCGGCGAGTGAATTCTTGAACTAAACGGGATTAACAGGATTAGCCCATTTGAATAATTGGTTGCATTAGAAAACAAAAATAAAATGATTTTAATAAGAGTGTATGGTAACCACTAACCACCGATACATACAGCTCCGTTGTTTATCTTCTTCATTCGTGCGCACTTCTTCCTTCCAAAAGTCTCTCCCATCAATTCACCTTCTTATTATTTCTCTCTCTACAATTTCCACTCATCAACCGTCAAAGCTATGGTAATAATCTCTCCAAACAAACAACTGTTTTACTTCCGTTGACTTGTTCATTTTGCTTATTAATCGTTTTATTATTATAATCTGTTAACCTGAATTGCGTTGAATTAGAAGCTGTTTTGAGTTATTTTGGTGATTAAGTGTTTGATTTTGATGTGTGATTATTATTATTGATGAATTTTGAAGCCCTGGCGTTGTAAATTATTCGATAGATCCGGATTTGTTTTTGAGATGCCGAGTTTTGGATTTGGATAACCGAACTGAATTCAATCGAATAAATCGGTTTAATCGGATAACAGATTAAATTTGGTTCGGTTTCTAACTGTTTTCGAATTGTGAATTCTGTTTTCAGCTTGGTTACCAGTTTCAGTTGAATAAGCTGAATAATAATCGGTTTAATCGGATAACCTTTGGTATAGTTAGACACATTTATAATTCGGATTACAAATTCACAATATGCTCAAGTGTTTACTAATCGCTAAATTACAATCTGTTCGAGTGTTTCTGTCTATATGCGTTAAAGTGTGTATCGTATGGTGTTATGGATCCAGATTTGTTTTTGAGATGTTGTGTTTTGGATTTGGATCTGATTAACGGTGGGGTTTTGACTTTTGAGAGTAAAGTTTGTAGTTCTTGTTTGATTGGTAGCTTAGAAGGTTAATCTGATAATATCACATGTTTAATTGATAGCTATCAAAATTATGCTGTTTGGATCCAGATTTGAAAGATTCAGATATAGCTTTATTATTCTTGTAATTTTTAAATTTTTGCTCAAATGTTCCCTTGAAAACAAAGTTTTGTTCAATGACAATGTGATTTTGTACAATTGGAAGTTCAAACTTCAAACCATTCTTTCTGTTCAATTGGTGTATACTGTAGTTCAACCTACACAGGAGATACTAGATAGATCTTAACTTGTTTGAAATTTAACTTGTGTGGTTAACATTGTTGATGAATTTCATGAGGCATGATTTAAAATTCATGAATACTCGTTATAACTTTTAAGATGGAAGAATTTGTTATAAAGATGCACATCTTATGAACATTATGGCATTAAAAATTTCAACTTGTTGTATGTTTTTGCCTCAGTCAAGTAATGTATGCTTGCCTATGCACACAAGTTAACAACAGTTTGTTAACACAATAACACCGAAAGTTTGTGTACATGAGTTACTTTTTATCTTTATACCTATAGTCTAAGTATTGCAGTTATCATATACCAAAACTGGTTCATAGGTCAAATTTTCAGACATTTGATTCATTCGTGTTTGGTAGTGCTTGATTATTTTGTCATAGGCTAGTCCTTTAATAGCAAGGGACTTTGAGTGGGAAGTTGGAACCCTAAGTTAGTATTCGTGTTATTTTTAACTAAACTAACATGTGCTATAATTAATATTTTTTTTCATTATCTGCCATATGATTTCGTGTAGGCTAACGCTGCATCTGGTATGGCTGTGCATGATGAATGCAAACTAAAGTTTTTGGATCTGAAGGCAAAAAGAACATTCCGTTTTATAGTTTTCAAGATTGAGGAGAAACAAAAGGAAGTGATAGTGGAAAAAGTTGGTGAGCCAACTCAAAGCCATGAAGATTTAGTTGCATCACTACCTACTGATGAATGCAGATATGCTGTCTTTGACTATGACTTTGTTACCAAAGAGAATTGCCAAAAAAGCAGGATCTTTTTCATTGCATGGTAAGTACAAGATATTGAAATCAACTTTATACATTTTTCAAGAAGTGGATAAAATGGGTAGATTGGGTAGTTTGGGTAATGGGTTCAGGTCAAACATGAAACTTTATGCTTTAAAAATATGGATAATGTTTAAGGAGACCACCTGACTATTTGATTTTTTTTTTCTATAGGGTTATTCAACTATTGAAACTAGTTAATACTCAATAGGTTACACAAATATGTATCTGTTTATGTTGGATTGTTGGATGTGCATATTAACTGAAAACCGAATCGTATATGTAACCTGAAAAAGGGAACTGAATTGTGAGGTTTTCGGTTCGGTCTCTAACTGTACCCAATTGTGAATTTGGTTTATCAGTTCCAGAAATCTTGCTTATTTGGATAACCTAAGTGAATAATAACCGGTTTAATCAGATAACCGAACTGAATAATCAGTTGAATTCGGTTGGGTTAGACACATTCAAAATCAGATCGGCTCGGTTAGGGGGAAAAATCTGAACCGAATAAATCAGTTTAATCCGTTAAATTTGGTTTGATTAGACACATTTTTTAATTTGGATTGGTTCGGTTTTTCGGTTATGGCCATAAAAAATTCAAAACTGATATCTGAATTGATAAGCATATTAATTATACTAGCGTGACTTAAAACACCAATATGATCATACTCATGTTATATAACGAAATCTTTCTAAATATTTCAACTGTTTTATGATTTTTTTCGTGTCACATAATAGAAAAAGAGCAACCAGGGTAATTTTTATTTTATTTTTAAGCTTGGTTCGTCATGGAGCTTATATTTTTTTGCCTGATTTAGCAGTTAGCACAAACAAATAGTTTGCTCATTTTGCATTATCTTTTAAAAATAACTTGGACAACTTTCCTCTTATTTACTGTTTTCTATTTAGTGCTTTTGACTGACCTGTTTGTGATTAAACATAACCAAATGAACGGTTTGAAATCGTTGTTTATGTATATCATAAAAAACATCACGTTCTGAATACATTTATATGAATTTATGAAGGTCTCCTGATACTGCAAAGGTGAGAAACAAGATGATTTACGCGAGCTCAAAGGATCGATTCAAGAGGGAACTTGATGGGATCCAGGTGGAGCTTCAAGCAACAGACCCCACCGAGATGGACCTTGATGTTTTCAAAAGCCGGGCCAATTAAATCAAAATGGATTTTATTATTATTATGATCAAAAGGGAGATGTTGATAGCTTGTGGGGTATGTGTTCCTGTTAAGCTGTCTATGATGATATGTTTCTGGTTTGTGTTTGAAGTGGTACTTTCAGTTATGTTGGTACTTTTTTGACCTTTTTTTTTTGGTTTTGGTTTTGGGTTTGGGTTTGGGTTTGGGTTACCTAAGTTGCCAAATTCAGTTATCCTTGGCAATTATTTTGGTATGTTGAAAACTTATGACAGGGATGTTAATGATATTTTACCTTTTGGTTTGTTCTATGACTTTATAAGATGGTTGGAAGATATAATTTACTACTGTACATATAAGAAAACTATAGATAATAACATCATCTTGAAGTTGGTCCAATTTCAGTTGATATGGAAATAAATTTGTTATTTTTGTAGTAAAACTCAATTTGTTACCATCATAATATTTGTGTATGCATATTTCTTTCGTATTTATAGTTTCATTTTATATGGTGAACTCTTATATAACAAAGCATTACATAATGATCAATTATAGTGAAGTATTTAGTAACTATCATTATTTAGTTTTCCAATCTATCTTACATAATGCAACACTTTTTATTTTTGAAACATATTTATTAACATTTTAACAATCTCATTGTTTGTTCAAACATAATTCAGTATTTAATAAAGTATAATAAGACTAAAGTCTTGTAATAACACCAGGGGTGCAAACAGAAACAATGGCAATTTAACATTTGGATTGGGTTCCCAGTTAGTAGACCAGGTTAGAAATAAAATGTTTTGCTGACATGAGATGTGAATCGTATTTGGTGACCGACCCGACTATCCAAAACATATATATCTGTTTAACCGAACCAAAGAATTTTTAAAGATTTTTTTTGTTTCCTTTTGTCATTCGTAATAGGATGGATAATCAATAGTAACATTGACTTTTGGCGTTTATATTTCTAACTTTCTTGGGTTAAAAAAGTTATACAAACCAGCAAGTACATCCCATACTCATGTATTACCTAACATGTACCCGACTGACTGGTGTCGCCTAACATCCGTCTTCATCATAAGCACTAGCAAATATTTAACAAACTTAATCAGGATTTAGTTGAAGACGTTAAAGATCATAGCGTTGTTACACTCAGTACATTCAATTTATCTGATTCAATTTGGCTTCATCTAAGCTAAGTTAAACCAATATCCAAGAACTATAACTTATCTTCAATGCAAACATCTAACCGCGGTTACAATCAGTTACAGTATCAGTAATAACCTCTTAAGCACAACTTAGGCCTTTGGGTATACACTACGTTCTTTAACTCAACACACATCACATACTTTACCCAATTGGCCATTTCACTTCACCTCATTTAAAAAAATTGTTTAACCCCCATTAACCTCTCTTAATTTATTGTAACAGTGGTTATTAAATTATTGTGTGTTAACATTTCAACTCATATTGCATTTTAACACTTTTAACACATGCATTAAAGTATACCCTGTTCCTTAAAACGACTATCCGTTTCATGGTTAAAAACTTAAAATCACCAAAAGAACAATCTTTCAACAATTGACAGCATTTCAGACAAACAAATAGACATTTCACTACTGAGGCATTTCATCAAACACATTGTGTGCATTACCAAATCAATCAAAAAAATAAACATACACTAATCAATTCACCCCCAAAATCACACACTAAACAAAATTCATATAATATAATTCAACTCAATATCAAAAGCCAAATTCATTTCATTAAAAACATCAATTAAACACCATAACCCTAAGCCAGGGTTCACAAACTCAACAAACCCTAAACATAACTACTTCAACTTCAACATCTACTTCAAACCCTTAACCCCCAAACCCATACAAGGTCCTTCCTTGTCTCTTCAACGCATAAACCACATCCATAGCCGTCACAGTCTTCCTGCGAGCATGCTCGGTGTAGGTAACTGCATCTCTGATCACATTCTCCAAGAATATCTTCAACACCCCACGTGTCTCCTCATATATCAACCCACTGATACGCTTCACACCGCCTCTGCGAGCCAGTCTTCGGATTGCAGGCTTCGTGATACCCTGAATGTTGTCTCGGAGTACCTTACGGTGTCGTTTTGCTCCGCCCTTGCCTAACCCTTTGCCTCCCTTACCTCTGCCAGACATTTTTGAATTGAATTGGATGAGATTTGTGATTAGGGTTTGGTGAATTTGGGGAAAGTGGTGGTTTAGTTTTTATAGGTGGTGGGTGGGAAGGTGGATTTCAAAGTTTCTGGGGGATTTGTGTGGAGAGGTTGAAAGTTATTGGGAGACGTTGATTAAGTTTAATCGAACGGTGAGTACACGCTTTTGGATCGTGATCCGTGTCGTGTGTTTCTGTTGAGGCCAATACGATTTAAAAGTGGATTTAACTTTCAATAATAGTGAAAAAATATTTATGATTTACTTTCCGTCTATAGATTTGAATTGGCTCATGGAAGAAAATACGTTGTAATTGGAATAAAACTTTCTAAAATAATTGTTTTAGTTAAGATAGTCCCATTTTATTTTGTAATAATGACTTTCAGTTTCAGCTTATTTAGATCACTCAACTTTCAATAAATTTCTAATACTATATTTTTCTTTACTTTTGTATTATATGTTTATGCTTTATAGATAACTCAAACGCCATTCAAACCAACATTTTTTTTATTTTTATCAGCAAATATATCATTTACAATTATATAGTAGTTGTTCCTCTCGTTTTACAACGCAATTTTAAAGTTAAGTGACATAATTGAGATTAATTGAAAGTTGATTGACTTAATTGAAATAAAACAAAATATGAGTGACTTAATTGGTAGTTTGGAACAAACTTGAAACTTAGTTACTATTTTATAGTGACTTCCCTAATCGTTATATAACACATGATGCCGACACATTAACCATGGGTAAGGGTGTGAATTTATGAGATGGCATGAATCTATTACGAAATTTATGTTGACTATGATATTAACAAGTTCGAATTTGTTTTCGGGTCAAACAAGTGAACCCGTTTAGCTAAATGAGTTGTCAAAAAACAATGACTAAAGGTAGTGTGTGGTATATAGGGAAATGGGGTGAATGAAAAAATAATGTTTGATTAATTAATAGAATGAAATCACATGTTACCTCATCCATTGTATTCCCTCTAAATCATCGCAAATTCATTCAATTCAACCTCTTTTTTTCATTTCATTCTCTCTTTCGCCTTACATCACCTCTACTACCAACGACCATCGCTGTCGCCACCCACAACCACCGTCGTCATCCACCACAATCGTCATCGCCACCCACCACCATTTCATTCCAAGCAAACAAGGAAATGAAATGATAATGTTCCATTTCATTAGTTCTATTATTCTGGTACCTCATCTATATACCAAACAGACTTCAAGATAAAACACAGTGCCACCCACGTTTAAGTGAAGTATAGTAGTGAGTTGATGACTAACTTGACCACTTTATGCATCTTATTATTATTTGGTTTCAACCCGTTAAACAACTAGATGTATCCTTGAAGCGTTTTTTAATTACCCATCATTGACATATGTTAACATGGATGTGTTTACGTAGCTTGCTAGTACACTAATCAAGTATAATTATACAAATGCTAGCAAATTCAAATCTAGTAGTGATCATCTCTTATTCAATTGAATTCCAATCATTTGTTGTCTTTTAACTCTTTATTTCATGCAACTAAACACTTGTAATAGTCAATCCAAGAACCATACTTCAATCTTGATCACAATCAACTCGAATTGATACCATTCAGTAACTCTTATTGGTTTTACATTCATAATCACATGCTGATTGTTTTGATTGTAGATTTTTCTACGTCTTTGCATAAACCGGTAAACGTCTACCAATATATTGTTACAAATTTTATACATTAACAGTGATTAATCTATGGTTTTATATTTAGGAATGTTTTAGAAAGAGAGTGCTAATGGTTATAAGGTGTGATGCAAATGTGTTATTAGTCATGAGGTTGAGGGTTCGAGTCACATGATGAACAAAAAGTGTAAATTTAGAAGTAGGGTAAAAACAAATAAAAAATTGGTTGTAGTTTGTACAAGTTTTGAATCCCAATTACTTGTACGATTTGCAAGGCTATACACTGCAGGGGTGTTTAAGGCGAGTGCCAAAGCCACGTCACTCAATAACACATGTTAAACCACAACACAAGGGGGGCCCATCCCTTTTTTCATCTTTCTTGCTAACCCGCTAACGTGATTTTGGCTAAATTTAAGTAATGTTTATCCGCTAACAATCAACCAATCAATTTTTTTCTTTCTTTATTTTCTCCACCTCATAACTAGCTAGTTAAACCTATTAACTCACAATGACCAATTTAGTGGTTGGGCTAGTTAAAACCTAACTCATGTTACATGGTGCTTTAACTAGTACATGTTGATTAGCCTACAACTCATAGCATATGTTTAATAACTCATGCACGCTACATTTAGAGATGAGCAATAAAACCAATTTAGGCCCGGTAAACTAGTTTCTAACCGACCAAATGACACAAAAAACGGTTTAACCGATTCCAACCCTACCTTACCCAACTGTTTAGATACCTAAACGGTTTCAAACCATACCAATTTTTATTGTGTGTAAATATAGTTCAACAAATCTAATTTATGATCCCAACCATTTATCCTGAAACCAATTTTGACCAAATCGATTTGATTTACAACCTAAACCATAACCCTATTTATGCAACTCTAGTTACAATGTACATGAATCCCCCCCCCCCCCCCTCCTCCCACATTCCCTCACTGTGTTCCCGGGTTTCATTTAAAGGAGGAAAGCGAAGGAAAATGAGGGATGTAAAAAATATGTTGTGTTCCCGAGTTTCATTTAGAAGAGAAAAGTGAAGGAAAATGAGGGATGTAAAAAATATGTTGTGTTCCCGAGTTTCATTAAAAAAAAAGAGGGGAAAGATGAGTAAAATAAAAGAATTTGTATATTTTAAAATTGAAAAGATTTGGAAGGAAAATAAATCAAAAAGAAAGAGGAGATGCCAAAAGAAAATATAAGAAAATAAAACTCTCTTTTCCTTGTCTTTCTTTTCATAAATGAACTCGGGAGCACAACGTAAAAGTCTAAAAACCTTGGGCCACAAAATACGAAACCGAAACTGAATCTCTACCCAAAACTGATATATAAAGAACCCGATTTGTTCACTTGAAGTTTAAACTTACATGGCCTATGTAGAGGTGCTCAAAAAACCCAAACCCGAAATAGTTTATCTATACCCGTAGGTTACGAATAGGGTATGCATTTTAGTACCAAAATGTGTACCCGAACCGGACCAGATTTATACCTGGTAATACCCAAAAACTGGAATCGGGTTTTTCCAATGCCTAAAACTGGGGTTTTCAAATACAGAACCCGACTCCATACATGAAACCGGGTATTTGAAATACCCAATTTGTGCACCTCTAGGCCTGTGGGCTCCAAAAATACAAGCCCATTTATAACCAAAACAAGAAGCCCAAATCCATCATATATAGATGACACATCACAACAACTGAGTCGCCACACAACACATCGCAAACACAAAGAAAATGAGGAAGTTCGATCCATGGCCCGTATTCTTCAAGAGAGAGTTCAACCGTAACTGGCCTTTCCTCGTTGGATTCGCCATCACCGGCACCATCATCACCAAATTCTCCCTAGGCCTTACCGGTACATATCTATTTCTTCATTTCCTTTGATTTAGCTTAATTCATTCATTGCTTTTAATACTAATTGTTGTGTAATTTCAGAGGAGGATAGGAAGAACTCGGTCTTTGCTCAAAGGCACAAGAAGTATGACGCCAGATCCCTAAATTATATTATTATTATTTTTAAACCCTAGATCTGACTGTTTGAATTTTGTTCTGATTTGTTGCTTATTTATTTATTTAATGTGTATTGTTGTGTGATTATACGTGGATTCAGGATATTTTAATGGCGAATTAGGTTTTTTTTTTCTAGAAATGGAGGATAATGAATAAATGTATTTTTTGTGTATTTTAATGAAATTTATGCATTGATTAGTTGTTGAGTTAGGAGTGCCATGCCTCTCTTGAGATCGGCTTGCTAAAAGCTCAAATTGATCCGTGCTTAAATGAGCTCGAGCTGGCTCACGAGCTTGAAACGACACACGAGCTGAGTTTGAGATTGAGCGAGGTCGGCTTATTTACACCTCTAATGATGTTTGAGTCTGCAGTTCTTGTGATTATGTGATTTAGAATAGAAACCGATATTAGTTTGTTTGAAAAGTTAACCATTGGTGTAGCCGTGTAGTATGTTTTCATATATTTGGGATATGCTATTTTTATAATGACAAGGCTTAGGATACATGAAATGTTTTGTTTGGATATGTGTTGAAAACATAGTCATAGTTGTAGCGTGTTGCATCGATTGGGCATGTGATATCCTATGTTGACCTAGTTTTAGGATACATGAAGTTATTTGTGTGGATGTTTGGCGCGTTTCATTTATTGGGCATATGATATCTTTTGATGACAAGATTTAGGATTTGTCTAGTACTGTTATAAGTTGTATGTTCAGTATGCACTTCTTGATCATTATGAAAATTAGGATATAAAGCAACATGAAATTTATTGTATGAGAATGTCTTGAAAAGATAATCATAGATTTAGTATGTTTCATATATTGGGCATATGATATCATATAATAACAATATCTAGGTTATCGCTACTCTACGATTCTTGGTAATATGCAACAAAGGATGTAAAACATTATGAAGTTATTTGTTTGGGCATGCATTGAAATGCTAATCTTAGGTGTGCTTTGTTTCATTTGTTTGACATGATATTCTATGATGACATGATTTAGGATTTTTCTAGTCATGTTTTTGTTGATTCTTTGTAGTATGTAATTCTTGTTGATTATGCAACTTATGATAGAAAACAGCATGCAAATATTTGTTTGGATGTGTCTTGAAAATCTATCATAGGTGTAGTATGTTCTATGTATAGGGCATATGATATCTTATAATAACAAGCTGTATATCTGTATGATGTTTGTATAGTGTACAAGTTTTGGTTATTATGCAACCTAGGATAGAAAAGAACATGAAATTATTGTTTGGACATGTCTTGAAATGCTAATTATAGATTTATAGGTGTGGTTTGTTTCATCTATTGGGCATATGATATCATATGTTGATAAGTTTTTTGATTTGTCTAGTTTTATTCTTACAAGTTTCATGTGTTTTGCAGTTGAATAGCTCAATGCGGGTGGATTTTGCAGCAATGATTTAAGTATGGAAACATTGCTTCTTCTTATTGTCTTTAATGCGAATAAAACATTAACATGAAAGTTTCATTTTGAATATGCATCGTATCACGTTTCTTTTATTCCAATGCATGAATTGAGACGGTTGTTTGATTGATGGTTTTTATGCTTTTAATCACTCTGAGAGTACGCTTTATAAGTTTGATGACCGAGTTCTGAAGATGAACCGATTTGTGCGTGACCTTGGTTGTTTTCTTTATCAACTATTTAGAAGTTATTGATGGGTTCAAATAATTTCTTTACTTTTCACTAGGTGATCCAAGAACTTTTTAATCTCATCATCATGATGAAAAACATCATTTTTTCCCCATTATAATAGGTCAAATATGATTTTAAAAGATGAATTAACAATTTTAAAATAAAATGGTTTAGTAGCCTGTATTCGTTAAATGATGGCAGGCTTTTATGCCGTTCTTTTCTAAGTGAGATGAATTGAGCTCAACTCTTCACGTTATTACAAATATCAAAAGATCACATACACAGAAGATGAACAAAAGACGAGTTGTTCATGTATGGAAACGCTATGGGTAAATCATCTTCGGAGACATGTTTTGAAAAACTCGTCTATAATCAGACTTACGGTCATCTTGACATACCTCATTCTACCATATGAATCTTCCTGATTCATATAACTGGACAATTTGCACTAAAAATATATCACATCTATACCCTGCACAAAGACTCAATGGTTTGAATTACTAATTGCGACATAACTGTTTGAGCTTTCATTTCATTGCTTCTGGTTTTGTAACACCCTAAACGTATCTCACATTAGTCATGGATAATAAAAATTCCTAGTTAATAAGTAATGCCCCGCCTCAAATATCACCAACGCGTTATGAGCTTAATACTAGTGAATGAGAGGAGAACTCCACATACCACAATTAGGATAGGTGACTTACTAGGAAGTTTACACTTGAACAATCACAAAAAAATCTGTGAGTTCTTCATGGATAAAATGAACAATACTAATAGTACAAGAGACCAGATGTTAAATGCTTACTCTCACGTTATCATCAATCATGAAAGGGCACAAGCTTATGACAAGGCTTAACAATTATTTGTGATACCATGATCATTCTAGGTGCGGGGAACACAAAACATCAGTGACAAGTCTTTGTGTTAGTATGATCATCATTCTAGGTGTGGGGAACACAACATTCAAGCACTGCAATGGTAAACTTGTAAAAATGATTTATTACAATTTAAGTTGTAATAATTACTTTACAAGGAATAGGGGTGGGCAAATAACAGAATTGACCACAATGTAACCAAATTAATTGATGTAATCGAACCAAGTTAACTGAGTCAAACATTTAATCGATGATTTTGTTAAGCCATAACCAATGAATTGAATTATTATGGTTCACTTTCAGTTTTAATGTGTGGCATAACGGCCCGAAATGATTACACATAAGTATATTCAAAATATGTGATGATGATTTTCATCTCGATTTTCCATTTTGTAGGTATATACTATTATGTTAACCACACATATAAGAGGTATTAAGCTATGAGTTAAAACTCCAAACCTTGTTCACATTGCCTATACTTTAATTATATTTATGTAACTGAAATTATTTTTTTATGTGAAAAATATGAAAGACTAATACTATAAAATACATAAGACTTGCATCTTTTATCAGGTAACCAAAATTATATGATATTTTCTAACAAAAAAAAAAGCAAACAAAAAACAAACTAAAAAAGTAGCCAAAGCCGTACACGGACTACTAATTAAGCATCATGCCGACTTCCAACACAAATCATAAAACACTTGAAATTTGTAGATCGTTTAATGATTAGTTCAATAGAAGTCAACGCACAACAAATTGAAATCCGATAATAAAATAAGAATTCTATAAAATTATTTTCCTTTCTTTGTGAAAATGTATAACTATGAAAAGGGTATATGGATTGCAATTTTAAATGGATACAGCATAAAAATGAGAATTTCAACGAAATTAAATGATATTTTTTCAACGAGTATATGTATTATAGTAATTGATTATATAAGAAATTAATCAAATAAAAAAGGAACGTCAAATAGACAAGGGACTCATTATAAATTATAAGTCGGATAAAGAACATTGAAATTGCTTACAAATAATTTTTTATCCGACCCAACCCAACTTGTTTGAACCACACTTCATAGTTACAAGTTCATTTCTTGCTTGACATGCATGCCCTACTTCTATGACACTTTACCCAAGTCCCATATCGTCCAAAGTCCACAGAAATATCGATACACGATAAATGTTTGAAATTATTACCGACTCATTTTGAGCACATAAGACGTGGGATGAGAGATCTACACATTAAAGTGTGCATGAACGGGACTAAGGACGAGTAACATTTTACAAAGTTTTTACTAAGTGACAGAAAACAAATTTTTTTTTTTGAGTAAAAAAATACATTGCTACACCTCTAAGAAAGGCTTTTTGACTTTTTCTTAAGAATTATGTTGAATAAGATGGCAACTATAAGTTCATCCATAGTAAAATGATGAAAGGTGAACAAGTTTATATGCAAATGATTAACATTGGATCCTTAGTGGTACATAATAATTATCACTAAAACTTTCAAACATAAACATGATTGCTTTACAACTTATTAAAAGTCCAATCATCATACACTTAAAGCAAGGTCCCATTGGCCATTTCTATCTTCAGTTTCATCACAGTTGAGCTACATTACATTTTCAAAATGAAGACACTACACATTCTATCTCATCTCCTCTTAATTTGCCTCTTGTTATTGCCATACAAAGGTTATGCAGCTAAACCAGGTATATATACAACCTTTTCTTTTTTTTACTTTTATGATTAAGTTCTACTCCACTTTCTTGACTCATTTTCCTTTCTCTTTTATGGGCGTCATTTTTAAAGGCACTTAAATGATTTTCCGTGTAATATTCGACTCCTTGTCCCAACTAATATTGTTGGTTTTACAAACGGTGAGATCACCCATATACACTAAACTATCTAATACTTCTTTCATTCACAACCAATACGTTCACGTTGATGGGCATTTGAGGCATGATATTCTTATAAACTCATCATCTTTCTTGTCCACGACAAAAGTATGACCTTTGAAGTCAAACTATCGCAACTACTAAAAATGAGAATTAACACAATGTACTACTTTAGTTATTGAACGACTTATTTGGGTTGTATTTAATCTCAGACAGTTCATCAAATGATCTAGAACAATAAACTTCAGCTAAAAAGGGCTCATATCGATTTTGGATGAAAAAGTTAAAAGTCATATATTTTTGTTTTTAATGTGTATTTTCTGAAACATTTTTTTTTTACAAAATTAGCTTATTAGTGTAATAATATCTTTCGTAATAGTAACGCGAAATTTTAACAAGTGTTTGCAAATTCCTCGAATTCAATTTCAACTGACTCATTTCTCCTAACACTTTATTATCAGATAACTTGATTCCCCAATCCAGTTGTCACCTCTAGCAATTATGTTAAACGTTTTAGCAAGTTTAGCTTCTAAAATTGCTTCTTCACCTTTTTTATAGCTTATTTCGACGTTCAGGCAGCTCGACATAACTCAAAGCCAGGCAACATATACGGCTCTACTCCACAGGTACTTATCGCTAAATAGGTCAATTTGGTTGAATGAGTAAACTTAACAGAAATTACTTAATATGAAAATGGGCTGGTTTAACGGACCCGTCGAGTCAAACTTTTTAATCATATACAAAACAACCATTACTAGGTCCATTTTGACCCATTATCCAACCCACCATTTTGCTGAGTAAACTGTTTATGTCATCTTGCAGGAAGTGAAGAAGGTTTACAAACAGCCATCTGGACCAAATCCGGCGGGGAATAATCGTCCCCCTTCAAACAGATGAATTGATTCACGATGCGTTTCCTCCATGAAATAACTAAAATAACTTATAATATTTTCTGAAGGGAGGAAGTTAGAGAAACTGAGCCCATTCTATTGTATAAAGATGATATATGATGATCGAGGTTATCTATTTCCTAGTTATAAAATCTAAGTAAGATAGCATTGGTGGGTTAGGCCATTCATTGCCTCTATTGTAATAAGCATTTAGGCAGTTTCTCATGGTTCTAATAAGTTCTATACAAACAATAATATCTAATGTTCTTGTTTTGGTTAATGTGACAATCCTTTACCTAAAAAACTCATTGGACCTCACCAATACTCTGCTAACCAATGAAATTAGATATAACACAACTTGTGTGGCTCAAGCCTTAGGTGACCTTCAAAGCCAAGTGGAAATTGGATTCAAATCTAATAAGTATTCATTCCATTGTCAGGGTTGCAAACGAGCCGAGCTTTTTCGAGCTCGAGCATCAAATAAAGCTCGTTTAGTTACCAAGCCCGTACTCGAGCCTTGTATAGGAAGGCTCACTAAGGCTCCTCAAGCCTTAATGAACCTTGTGTATTTTTTAAGTTTCTCTCTTTTGGACTTCCATGTAGCGAAACTTTGGTTCGTTTAAGATACTACACAAGCTCGAGCTGAGTTTAAGCTCATTTAAAGTTTTCCTTAAAATATATAAAAATAAGGAGAGACGTATATAAATTAATTGACAGAGAAAATGAGCCGAGCCAAGCCCGAGTATGAAAATACAAGTCATGAGCCGAGTTCGAGCTTTAGAAAAATTGCTCGAAACGAGCTCTCACTCTCGCTCGCATAAGTCAACACGACCCGAGCCCGAGCTCAGGTCGGTTTGTTTACACCCCTAATGGTCATGCAGGAATTGAACGAGTATTATTATTAGTTCATAAATGTGTGTGAATTTTCTATGTATAACTAAGACAAATGAAATATCATAGAGATTCATTCAAGCCTTAAATAAGATTACAACAGAATATATATTTAGCTAAAGTAATTCATATATTTTAAGAAGATATAGAATGGAAAGATAGCTATCATTTCATAAAATAAGAGAAACAAACTTTTTTCATTCTCTTCTCTGATTCCATTATACCAAAATATACCTAACAAACATGATATGTTGGCAGTAGACAGCTATATATTAACTAAAAATATGGATTTTACGAAATAGATGTTTCAAAAATATCTAGACACGAATTTTGTATCATACCGAACGTTTTTTCTTTGATCTCTTACTCCTCCTTGGTCCAGAATCCGGAACTTGTTTCGTGGTACTTGAAGCATATGCCTCCTCCAGAACCTCCTGAATATTTGAAAATTATTAATCACACTATTTTTGAGTCTATAATTACATAAAAATAAAGGACAAAATCATGAAATGATAACCAAGTTTCAATATTGCTCTAATAAAGTCGCCCACACTCTCTTTTTTTTTCCAACTACAAAGACCACTCAAAGTTTCATTATTGTCCAATTTCTATAAATGTCCTTTTTTTAAAAATTGACTTAAAATGAAAATTATATGAAACTTTAGCTATTTAGCGATTTCTTTTTCAAGTTCCTTTAAATTGAACAATTTTGAAACTTGGGTTATTATTTAGTGAGTATTTGTTTTCAATATTACTTTCTACTTCAAGTTAAATTTAAAAAAAAGAATCACCAATTGGTAACCAAGATTAATATATGTTCCGTTTAGCTAAACCGGGTGACTAAAACATTTTAAAAAATAAAAATAATTACCGTTGTCTTCGTTTCTTCATCTGTTTCATCTTCATCTTCAGATGTAGATGCCAAAACTTGAACATCTTGGGCAGGAAGTGCCTTATTTGATTTTCTTTTCTCCTCTTCTTTTAGCTGTTTAAACCTATCACATTTTAATACCAAATTATTTCTAACTACTAAATGTAATCAATATAACCAACTACCAACCGTGGTACAATTTCCATATCATTGAATAAAAAAGATGATAATATCAAATGCATACTTCTAAAAGTTTAAAATTTCATAAAATCACCCTTTCAACACGATAAAAATATCAAATTCACGCATTATATGGTAAATAAATTAGAACAAGTTACAACCGTTTGTTTCAATGAATAAACGAAGAGAATCTTATCAGTTGTGATGATTCACAAGTTGTTTTGCTATTATAAGCAATTAGCAAATGCTTTTTTTCCATTTATTATGAAATGGATAAATGTGATATTGCTAGTGTTTTGAAAGAAAAAAATATGAAATAAAAATATTTGTAAAAAAAGTCGAAGGAAAACTAACCTAGCTCCAGACTCAGTTGGTTGAGAAGATGATCTTACTGCACGGCCCGCACTTATTATTCCGCTTGCATTCTCATTCACAACAGGTTTTGCACCTCCCATTTTCCTTAGCCATACTTGTTGAGCAGTGCTGAGCACATTGTTTGTGAACCTTAATTCATAACAAAAAATAATTTCATAAAATTATACAACTGTGTCAATAAACATCAATCATCATCATCATCATCATCATCATCATCATCATCATCGTGATATTCTTTTGTGAACAATCTATAAGGAACCACTTAACATTATTGTCACGATATCCATACAATGAGTTCACATCACATAGCGGATTGTAAATATTAATCACAATGAAACACAACTGCAATAATTTATGTTAAAAATGGTTTTCAATTAAACATAAGCAACTTCAAAACGTGTTAGATATATAGGTGAACTCAGTTTTTGTAAATAAATTGACTTTCCACAAGTCCAAAGGTAAGTCAAGAAACCATCCTAAAAACCACACCACAATGGTATCTTCCACTGTTAAAGTTTGTATATCAACACGATATTATCATGTGAATAATTGAAAAGATAGAATGCAAAAGAAACATTCCTGTCATTGAAGAGTATCTCCATTATGGGTGTAAACAAGCCGAGCCATTTAAGAGCTACTTGAAATTAGCTCGTTAAAAACTCGATTCTAGCCAGCTTAAACGAGCTTGAGCTTGATTTTTTATTGAGGCTCATTATTAAACGAGCCTGAGCTTGAGCCCAAGCCCAAGCTTCACGTATCGAGTTCAAGCCGGGTGGCAAGCCTAAACAAGCATTTTATTTAATATATTAAATATATATTTATTAAAACGAGCAAAACTCGAGCCTAGATTACACCCCTGATATCCACTACAAATAAATGGGAAAAAAAATTAAATTCACATTAAATGATTTGAGATTATGACCTTTTAAAAAACATTAAAGTAGATAACGCTGCATTTGGTATGGGATTATTTTGGTTATATTAGTATGTGACGATAAACAAAAATAACAATAGTTTTTTATTGTTTAAGCAAGTCAAAACTGACCAGTAAATTGATAATCCTGATGGAACGGACAAAGAGAAGTATCCAATCATGAGGGGAAGGAACTTGAAGACAAGAAGTGTGTTTTTCTGAGTTGGATCATCAGTCTGTCAAAAACAGGACAGTTAAAAGAATGTGAGAACTCGTTTAAATATAAAATAAAATACTAAATAAAAAGATAGGTTCATACTTGGGGTGGTTTCATAATTTCCATTGATACATATTGAGAAAGGACAAGAAGTACAGGTAAAACAAGGTAGGCTGCTGTGTCATGCCAGCCTAGAGGTGGATGGCCATCCTGCCAATAAAAGAAGGAATGAAATAAGCACTATTTAAACAACTGTTTAAATATACCTTATTGTAAAATGTATTGGTTTTATGTTACTAAATTCTATATGTTTTAGAAAACTTACACAAAGTTCTTAGTTGTGAATAACGTATTTCAGGAACTACAAAGTATGTGGGACTTTGCTTTAAATACGAAAATGGTGATAGTAGACAAAGTGAGACGATATTGACTTTCTTAGTCAAACCGAAATCTGAACTCAAAATCTGATTAGAATCATATACTGTATACCTTTGGAGACAAACTGAATCATTATCTTTGTAACACTGATTCACAATTTGAAGATCTAAGAAAAGTAGTGAATCAGTTTGTTTCACACGTTGCTCACGAATACTTAGTTTTTCACTGTGTGTCTATAATATTATGCACACTATGATGCTGAAAGAATTTTTATTACCACAAATGGAAAAAGCCAAGAAATTCCTGATCCACTTTGCCGAGCAGCAATTGTTGTGGGGCCTCCCAAAGAAGGAATCCAGAAAAATCCCTCTGTAAACAGTCCCTTAACAACAAGTAAAGTTGCATAAATCAGCAATTATTTCACTTCCTTTTAATCAACTAATCAAATGCATTGATATTGGAAATTATTAGTAATGTGAAAAAAGATAAATACAGATTAAAACTTTAGTAAATATTGATAATTTTAACTTTATATACCTCATTTGCGACATTTGAAAGAGCTTGATACAAGCCAATCCATACCGGTATTGTGGCCAAAGTAGGTAAACATCCTGACATTAAATAAAATTGAAGTTTGTACATATTAACAATGGTAGTAATTAATCCGTTCAAAGTAAATAATAATGTAAGTAATACATAAAGATAACATGCTGATTTGGTTCAAGGACATGGCTTGGGTAAAACATAAACACAAACGGATCTAGGTGTTTTAAATTCAATTCTAAGTTAATGTTTTCCTTAACCAATGAGCAAAATTAAAATGTTGAAATTTACATACTGATGCCACTTTTAATTAGTGCACACACACACACACTTGCATTATATTATAGTGCATGAGAACAACAATATGATGAAACTCTTTTGAGTCTTCAACTAAAGTGCAATTATTAACCGTGATACGAACCTGCCAAAGGATTAACCCCTGCCTTTGTATACAACCGTGATGTCTCAAGTTGTATTTTTTCCTGAAAGAATACCAGTATCGTCAAACACACATATATACGTATACATATAGACATATATACATGCACATGCAAATAAGTTGGTCCCCCTTCATATTGTAGTTGTCCATACAACATCATGGTTGTATATTTAAAAGTGGTCCACTGATCTTTTTAAAGGTTGAATTGTCATGTGTTAACTGCTAAGTCAATGCTGGACAACCAGAAATTGCTATATTAAATTGTGTTACTATTTGTTATATCAGTCATGTTCATCAAGGAAGTACTTGGTCTTTCTTACCCTAATTTCAGCCTATAGCATATTTCCAGATGATAAACAAAATTTTCGGTCGAAAGTTGAGTTTATTATTATCGCACTAAAATCATTTTCCAACTCGGGTAAACTAATTTTGATAAATCAGGCCCCTATTCAAATCTTCGACCTAAGTTCTCCATTAAACCCTAATATATAACAAAATCAAGTTGTGCCTAACATTTCTAATAAAAATAAAAATGAACATAAGAGCTTTGTTACATGGTACGTTCACGTTTGCATACAACATCAATCTTATGTTAAGTGTAAAATACAAGACTGTATTTTGAAATGTCACACCTGATTTCCTGCATATCTTTGCTGAATTGCTTTGATCTTTGGCTGCAGGTTTTGCATTGCTAGAGTGGACTCAACCTTTTAACGAGTAAAGTCATCAAACAATTCATGTAAGAGTGAGAAAAAGAATATATACTTTAGTATCAGAAAGCAGAGAGACAAATATCCCTACAATATAAATAGATATTTGAGAGGATAGTCACCTGTTGCTTTGTCAATGGCAATGTTGCAATTTTAACAATAACTGTAAGCAATATAATTGCAAATCCATAGGAATATGGCACATGAACTGCAGATAGTCCATCCTTTAATACCTGGCAACAATAGTGCAAGTTAAGATCAACATAATTTGACAAAATTGAAACACTTAGAAGATAAAACATCTGTTCCAATTAACAGTTAAAATCTGTGCTAATCAAAACTGAATCAATCTTTTATCCTATATGATCTTGTACACTAACAGATACATAACTTGGTAAAGTGTTGGTTGGATGCGCCTTTAGGAGCTAATTATCTGATAATTATGAAGCAATTCATATAGTAATCATCAAACTGTTTAGAGATCAATTTACCTGTTCCATACAGCTCTCAACAAAAGCGATTAGCAAACCTAGAGGTGTAAACGAGTCGAGAAAAGCCCGAGCTCGAGTAGGCTCGTTTAAATTACAGAGAGATCAAGCTCGGCTCGTTACAAGCTCTATTTCTAAAGCTAGAGCTCAGCTCGTGAGTTGTTTTTCAAGCTCGAACTCAGCTTGTTTGTTATTTATTAATCAATTTTTTTCTACTTATAACTAATTTTATATATGTTTTTTAACTATAAATTTAAATACAACATGATATATATTCTTTTGAATTTTTTTCTCAAACTTTTATATATAATAACAGTTCTTCATATGCTAAGCATCATAAATAAAAACTATACAAATAATAGGCTCGCTTAGGCTCACAAGCCTGCTCGAGCTTTTTTGCGAGCCGAGCTCAAGTACCTTGCAAACGGCTTGGCTCGTTTGCGCCCCTAAATCACCTAATTACACTTCCTTTAACCTAATTCTACTCCTATCTCAATTTATGCTTACTTCTTCAATCAAAAATTCAAACTATCATCTAATCACAACTAATTATCAATACCTAATGATCCATATCACTACACCTAACTATCAAACCAATAAACACAAAACATCTTCACAAACTACCTTCAAAACAACTTCCATAGCATCCGATATAAATCCGAACCATCCGCCTGACTTCTGCACCGTCACAGCAGCCGAATCACCCGTACCAGTAGCCGCAGCGTCAACCGCAACCGCCGCATCAGCTAACGTGTACAAAACACTCTCCGCACGGCTCGCAATCGCCGCGAAATCAACCGTCAATCCGCCGCCGTGAAACGGCGGTGGCGTCGGAACTCCGTTGAAGCTGAACTTAACTTTAGTCGATATAAGCTTAGTCCTCGGAGAGAATCCTCTGTAGCGAGATAGTGAAGGTAACGGTGTGCCGGTAAATGAGAAAGAAGATGATATGAGAGATTTAGCCATTGTTGTTAGGGTTTTGACGGTTATTGTATGTATAATAATATCTCTGCAATTTCACCTCACTTGCTCATTTGTGTGTGTGGAGAAGATGAATTGAGAGTGCGTGTTGTGTTATCCGGGTTGGTTTTTTTTGTGATGAGAGATGATAGTAATGATAATAATATTAATAATAATAGCCAGTAAGATTATGACACGTCACCTTTCGCAAAAAGATTGGAGAATCTAACACACAATCCGTTTATATTTTTCCGTTGATTTTTATTTTTTAAATAAACTCAGCTTAAGAGAAATGTTAACCTCCCAAAACTTTGGACACAAATAATTCAATAACATAAAATAAATAATATTTTCAAGGTTTTGTTAATAAAAGTACTTCTAGCGTAAGAGACCTACCGCATCTACTAACTAGAGTAATTTGTTCTATCTTTCTAGTGAAGCTCTCGTAAGTAGTATCATATGATGATGTTGGGACCATAATGAATGAAAGAAGCCACACGTAAAGAAGACAATTGATATCATCATAATAACCATTGTGTTAGTTTTTTATCAGCATCAAAATAACCTTGTGATGAAACTTGAAAGATATTTAGAAGACAACCTTAAAGATAACCATTGTTACATAGTCCCACTATTTTGGAATGAAATAGTTGTATTAGTTGTAAAATGATACGTGTAATTGTGTATGAAACAAAGCATAAAAAGGACAAGTCCGGTGCACAAAACTCTTGCATGCGCAAGGTTTGGAGTGTCGTGCCGAGTTGAGCATGATGTTCGCATCCTTCCCTTGCATTTCTGTAAGAGAGTGTCCCCGTGACAAACTCGGTCCAAAATTTCTTTTTATCAAAATCCATTTATTATTATGAGTCACTATCCAACAAATTTGATAATATACGGTTGGTTGTCAATGAGCTTTCCTAAACTAGTACCATAAAGTTTGTGCGGTTAGTTTTTTGAATCATTGCACACCCGGCCTTATTTGAGCAACATTAATCAGTAGTCCATGTTCGTCTTAAAAAATATTGATTATAGAGTTGTACAGCACAAGATTTAACCGTTGATGGATTCAAATTGTAATAACCTTAACAGTTGAAATTTGAATGTCAACATAAATAGAAGGGAAAATCCCCAAATTGTCCACTTTTCCTCTTCAAGTCAAGGTTTTGTCTACACCCATGAAAAATTCCAATATTGTCCATCACAATATCGGCGGATCCTTACTTATTCTCCGACATCCGACGTTTTTTTCCAACCAACCGTCAAGCACCACCTGTCACTTTTAAGGGAGGATCCGAGTGTAAGTTGAAAAATAAGTTTGCCGGCGACTTTATTTACATCCGCAAGTTCCCGTCGTTTCCGACAGTCAGAGATCGTGTCTCCGTCGGAAACGACGGTATGGCAAAAGACACGGATCTTCCATGTTTTCCGGCGACCGTGCTTATAAAGACCTACCCACAAGTTTTGATATTCCGGCGAAAACCGTATCCTTTCATGTATCCCGGCGACCATTTAATGTATTCCGGCAACCTTATATTCCGGCGTCCCAACTTATTATTCCGGCGCCCCAACTTATTATAACAGCGTCCCAACTTATATATAACGGCGTCATAACATATTGTTCCGGCGTCCCAACTTTTATAACGGCGTCCAACCTTATATAACAGCGTCATAACATATATCCCGACGTCTCAACCCTTATATAACGGCGTCCAACCTTATATAACGGTGACAAATCTTTTATATATAACCATCTATTTCGGCGTCCCAACATATTATTCCGGCGTCCCAACTTATTATACCGGCGTCCAACCTTATATCCCGGCGTCTCAACCTTACATAACGGCGTCCAACCTTAAATAAATATATTTCTTTTCATCTCAAAAATACATTTTGTTTAAGCATCTTTTATTTAATAAGACCAACCCTACAAACCACATTTTACGTATTCTTGTTCTTTAAAGCCTCTTCTTCATGGTTATCTGCTTTTGCGGGAAATTTGCGGTTGTGTGAACATCATGGACGGATCGAAACCCCGGTCGACGCTTTTACTCGTGCCCTATGTAAGTAAGTTGTTTATTAATGAAAAATATAGATTGCATTGTACTAAAAGCTACTCACATTATGACTCCTCATGATAAAAGTTGAAAAAAAAACATTACTGGACCCGACTTTATAAAAAACAAGAATGAGTTTATAAAGAGTGGGACGACTTTAAAAAAAGAGAGGACGATTTTATAAATCATATGGTACCGTTATAATAAGTTGGGACGCCGTTATAATAAGTTGGGACGCCGGAATACATTAAATGGTCGCCGAAATACATGAAAGGATACGGTTTTCGCCGGAATATCAAAACTTGCGGGTAGGTCTTTATAAGCACGGTCGCCGGAAAACATGGAAGATCTGTGTCTTTTGCCATACCGTCGTTTCCGACGGAGACACGATCTCTAACCGTCAGAAACGACGGGAACATGCGGATGTAAATAAAGTCGCCGGTAAACTCATTTTTCAACTTACACTCGGATCATCCCTTAGAAGTGACAGGTGGTGCTTGACGGTTGGTTGGAAAAAAACGTCGGGTGTCGGAGAATAAGTAAGGATCCGCCGGTATTGTGATGGACAATATTGGAATTTTCATGGGTGTAGATAAATCTTTGACTTGAAGGAGAAAAATGGACAATTTGGGAATTTTCCCCACAAATAGAATCTACATGGGCCAGCGGCCAGCCTGTATACAAATGAGTCCTACCAGCCCAACATAAAATTATTGAATTGTACTTTTGGGCCCGGGCCAACTAAGATTATGATGTCTCTTTCTTTCTGTTATTATCTTAAGGATTTTTAATATATCGCCATTAGCTAGCGAATTTGAGCCAACTTTATTGTAAAACTGTAAAAGCTAGCTCGGCTCGGCTTGGCTTGGCTTGGCTTGGCTTGGAATTTACCCACTAGCGAACGCCTCGTTTTTAAAATATTAATACATATGCATGTTACAACAAAATGCAAAAAACTAACAAGATTAATTCATCTAAGAGAGGAATTTGGAAAATTACACACACAAAAAAGGCGAAATCAAATCCATGACCTCTAATCATTCGAGTTAAAAAAATGATAAAAATAATAACATGTTTTATATCAACAATTCAACAATATTTTAAATAGCGGTTTATTTAATGTGCTATAATTTAATACGATATTAGTTGTGCATTACAAAATGGATATGTATTCACATCTATCTAAATACATGAAAAGCGTTATCGAACACACACAAATACACAACATAATAAAAAACATAAACAACACACTTGCATGCATTGTTAATGAAGAATCAGCTTTAATCATTTGAGTAGATCAATTTTGAACCAAATGTCAAATCTTATAGACTAATGCCATTAAGTTAACTAGAAAAAAAAATCAAAAAAGTTTTGTTCTTGTGAACGATCAGAAGAACCCGACATACAAACATTTGAAACATTAACGTTAACATTGCTCACAGTTGCATCTTTCTGCTGCAATATCCCGGTAGGATGAAGTGGGAAAAGATCCAAAGTTTCTTGATGACTATAGTTTTTGCTATTGACCATCTTTGACTTGATCAGATTATTACCACTGGCAACGGTTCCTGAAACGGCAGGCAGCTTGGTTTTGGCGGTCCGTGGTGATCTTCGCTTGGTTGTGGTAGCACTAGGTACTAGCATCTTTGGGTATTGAGTGTAGAACCCTATGTCACGTTGTGGAATATAGCACTGACCATATAGAACTGTAGAAGTATGACAAAAAATAAAATTAAATAAAATAAAGGATAATTATGTTGTACAAGATCAATCAGAAGATAGGACTGATGCATGGTTCTCATTGGAATAGTACTATATTGGTAGAAAACATTTAAGTGTGACATTTATAAGAATCAGTTAGTTAAACAAGAACACTGAATAAAATATTAACACACATATGATAAGTTTGGTCATAGTAGTATTCTATTCAAATATAAAGGCGTATATAAGCATTCTTTTAATATTTTAACTAATAAGTGTGTTCATGATCTTGAACAAACAGTCAAAACACAATATCCAAATATTGTGGAAAAAACATTCTGGTGAGGTCTAAAATTATACTCCCTCCGTCCCTCTACAAGTGTCATAGTTTGAAAAACATAAAATTTAAAAAAGTTTGAATGATTGTACTTTTTGCTTAGCAAATGACTATAATACCCTTGACATATATAAAAAAGACAAAATTTAAGAAAGTTTGAATGATTGATTTGTGTAACGGTAAACTTGGAAATTAGTTAATAAATTTTTAAAGTGGACATTTGTAATAGGACAAACTAAAAAGAAAAAATGTGGACACTTTCAAAGGGACGGAGGGAGTAATAATATTACGAATAATAACAAAAATAATAATGTGCGCTCACTAGTTTGATGAGTTGGTTTCAAAATATTAACGCGGTTGAATCGGTTTAGTAACTAGACCGGTTTTGGTTAAACTTTTCTCACGAAATATTTTTAGTACAAAATTTAAACTCGGACCCTTTTTATAAAGATGTTTTATTGTAGCTAAATTAAATGCTCACCCCTTCAAAAATAATTACATATTAACATATCATAAATATCAAATAAAAAGTTAGTCTAAGCATAACTAGCACATCATAATATAATCGCGTATATAAGATGAAGGTTGTTCAATGTATGAACCAATTATCTCTATTAGAGCATAGTATACATACATATACACATTGTTGATGAGAAATGTATAAAGAGATTTATGAATCCGCCTATATTGCAAAAAACAAATATAGCGGTACACCAAAGTATATATCAAACCATGTGTAGTAGTCACACCTTATAATGCTTCGACCCTCTCTCTCACTAGTTGGAAAAAAGTCAGCACCAATTGGGGCGCTATGGGCATCACCCTTGCCCGTAACGCCCCACTGCATGGGTCTTAAAAACTTTTGAGTAGGTGTGTAAGTGGTACAAAAATAAATACATTTTTTTACAGAAGGGGTTGTTAAGCTAAGGCTGAGGGGTGTGGGGCTTCAACGGGGGCGCTAGAGCCCCTCCGCTCGCGCCCCCAGGCGCTAACACCACACCACCGGGGCGCTAACGGGGGCGCTAACGCGAAAAACCATGCAGGCGTGAGCCTGTTATCGGGAGAATAGAGAGAAAAGCTTGTCTTGGTTTTAGGAAAAGAGCCGTTGGGCTCTTATTAAATTAAAAAAAAAAAT